>NC_087203.1:31018986-31091486 GCF_015104395.2 Macrobrachium nipponense | reverse complement strand
AAAATAGTACGGCTCCATCGACGGAGAAAGAGGTTGAATCTGATATAGTTTACAAGTTTGTCTGTGCTGACGAGCAATGTCAGTCCCCCAAAAATGCTATATCGGACACACAACAACTACACTCAAACGTCGCATGCAGGCCCACAGAAACCAAGGTGCTATTCACCAGCACTTTGTGGATACCCACAATAAAAAACCATCCTTGCAAGAACTTCTCACAAACACCAAAATAATCCACAAGGAAGGCAACTACAATCGTTTATTGATATCAGAAGCCGTCAGCATCGCCATGCAAAGCCCAAACCTTAACATCCAACGCGAGGCAGACCGATCTTTGCCCTCGTGTAGGAGGGCAGCCCTTCAACCGCGTGGAACAAGACCACTACCACACGCGGACAGGAGCCGCACACTGACATTTTGTTAATTAAACATATATGTAATTAATATTATATTTATGTAAAATTTGTATATAATAAACTTACTTTCCAACTTACTTTTGATATAATTTTTGTTAACATATTTTATTTATTTGTCTTATTTTATGTTTCACTATAGTCTTGTAAATATTTAAAACTAGGTATCTGGCAATTTACTACCTTTCCGACCTCATGACGTCACAAAACGCATGTAGGCTCATATTTGTATCAGTACGCTTGATAACGTCAATACGTATAGGTTGACGAAACAGCTGTCGCGTTTTTGTAAAAATACTGGAGTAAATGGAAGAGAACCCCATTATGTGTCCATTAGTAACCTGAACAATGAAGTGAAGAAAATAATTAGAAAATATGAATTAATTTCAAAAAAGCTGGTAAACAGTGAAAAAGCCATTCTATTCAATGAATGTTGTATCCGTGAAAAATTGTGCCCTAGAAGTATATATATATTTAATCTATTATATCTATATTATCTATATATATATATATATATATATATAGATATTATATATATATATATATATATATACTATATATATATATATCTATCTATCTATCTATATCTATATATCATATATATATATTCTATATATATATATATATATATATATATATATATATATATACATATATATATATATATATATATATTATATAATATATATATCTATACTATATATACAGTGGACCCCCCGTATTCGCGTTCTCCAGATTCGCGGACTCACACATTCGCGGATTTCTCTCGGGAACGTTTCCCTGCATTATTCGCGGAAAATTCGTGCATTTGCGGTATTTTTCTATGGTAAATATCCACAAATTCCTGGTTTTTTTTATGAATTTCATCATAAAATGCACTTTTTTGTGATAAAACTATTAAAAAAAAACCATGTATGAAAATTTTAGTGGGTTTTTTCTAGAGTTTTAACTAACAAAATAGGCTGTTTTTAGCATTTTTATAGGGGTTCCAAACATTCGCGGGTTCTAACTATTCACGGGGGGGTCTGGTACGCATCCCCCGCGAATATGGGGGGACCACTGTATATCTAATAATAATTATAATAATAATATATATATTATTTATTTATAATAATATATATTATAGATATAAATATATAACAATATATGATATATATACATAAATATATAGATCTAATTTACATAATAGATAGATATAGATAGAGATATAGATAGATAGATATATAATAATAATATTATAAGATAATATATATATATTATATTATAATATATAGCATACATAATAGATATATCGATACATTAGAGATATATAATATATAATATATATATATAGATATCTTTTTATATAATTATATAATATAGATATTTTAAGATATTATATTATTTATTAAAATATAAATATTTTTATATTTAAATTTATATATATATATAATAATGAAAATCATATATCTAAATATATATTAATATATATATTAATATATATATATATAATATAATATATATCTATATATATATATATTTATCTATATATCTAAATTAATATATATATATATATAAATATATATATATATATATATATTCATTAAAAGCAATTGCTTTTGTGGCATCAATAATTTTCTTGCAGTATCTTCATACCAACGAGGTTTTCACCGATTCTCGTTCGTCAATTTCTGGTGAAAAATACGCAGACTTCCTTCTTCCATTTATTGAATTTTGTTGCGACAGCTGTTTCGCCTTATGGCATTATCAAGCGACTACTGACTTACAATCTGTCCTTTTGGCCTATTTATTTCATCGTGTGGGAAGTATGACCTTGAGGTATGGGTACTGGTTAGTCTAGGGATTAACAGCTTAAGGGCATTGTTTTGGATACAAAGAACATAAGGACATATATACTGTGACAATAAAAGTGAAAGTTTAAACATTGGTTAAATAAATATTCAAAATATTCCATGTGCTAGTGTTTCCTTAAATGTATGTTTGAAATTTAATATGTTACATGTTGGTTTTAGATAAAATTACAAAATTACATACAGGAATGAAAATGAATATAGAAATCTAAATACAGGAATAAAAACTATATATATATATATATATATAATATATATATATATATATATATATATATATATATATATATTATATTATAGCATGCAGAAAGGTACAAGTCAGATAATTTCTGTTTATACATAAATGTATATAATTTAAATTTGAGTGAGTTAGCTTGTGTGTGTGTGTGTCCAAATGGTCTACGTTGGTTAGCGGCTGCAGATTCGTGTTGGGCGGGGTCTCAGCGACCTGAGCAAGGATGTTACTTGTCTTTCGCTGGCGCTGGGTCCTCTCATGTCTTCTGAGGGGCGCTATGTTCCCGGTGGGTTGGGGCGTGTTGTATGGTCCCTGTTGGCATGCGTATTCCTTCTGCTGGAGGGAAGTATATGGTCCGATTCTTGTTGGACGTTCAAGGTCGGCTTCTGAATAGCGATGCTCACCGCTTCCGTTATTAAGAGGCGACCGTAGTTGTCTTCTTTGTGCACGACCTGTGTGCCTTCTATGAGCTCTTGTAGAGATGTCTTCCTGTCGTGTACATCTATGTAATGTTGATGGATGGCCCCTTGATTTCTATGAGCCAGCAGACGTCTCCGAAGGGTCGTTGTATTGTGCCCGATGTAGTTTTGGCTGTGAGATTTACACATCTCCTCTGAACAAGTAAATTTGTAAACTACATTCGTGCATATCTCCTTCGGTCCCCCCGGAGCGGTGCTGTTCTTCATTATTAAGGCTGCTACAAGGTTGGGCTTTCTATATATCCTGAGGCTTATTTTGTGGTAAGGGGCTTTTGGGGTTACGCCTCTGTTTATTATCCCGCGTGGCGTGCAGCAATCCTCCTTGTATGCAGACCCATAATGTACACGACGGTAATTAATCTAGTTCTCGTTTTTTGTCATCGTGTTGGGTTGGTAAAATTTGTCCATTTTCTTTTTTATTGCTGCTTCGAACATTTGATCTGCATAGCCGTTGTTTGTCAGCAGTTCGCGAATTCGATCGAGTTCGTTGTGTATGTCTCTCCATGATGAGCTGTGTGTGAAGTCTCTGTTGACATACGCACTCACGACAGACTTTTTGTATGCGTCCGGGCATTCCCCCCATGCGTTCAAGCAACGGCCAGTGTTCATTGCTTTCGTATAAACGGTCGTCTTAAACTGTCCTTCTTGTTGTTTTACCAGGACATCAAGAAATGGCAAAGTCTTCTGCTGCCTGTGCTCTGTGGTGAAGTTGAGCACTGAGTTTCTTTTTAGAGCATCTGCTAGTTTTCTGGCATCGTCAGGTTCTTTTATTGTGACGAATATATCGTCGATGTACCGCCCATAGATCTTAGGTTTTTGATGTTCTCTAAAGATCCTTTCTTCGACGGTGGCCATGTACATATTTCCAAAAAGGACCCCTAGTGGGGATCCCATGGCAACTCCGTCTACTTATCGAAATAATTCCCCCTGATGAGAGAGGAAAGGGGCCTCCGTAGTACTAGCCTTCAGCATATCTCGGAGGACATCTTCGGAAATGGGCAGCGGGTTCTTATCGGACCTGTATACACGATCAAGGATGATGTATCGTTTCTTCGACGGGAACATTCGTAAACAAACTCTCAGCGTCGAGTGAGGCAATGTCATCTTCTGGTTCTTTTTCCTGTAGGAGATCAATAAACCCAATATATATATATATATATATATATATATATCTATATATATATATATATATATATATATATATATATATATATATATATATATATATATACACATATATATATATATATATATATATATATATATATATATATAATATATATATATATATATATATATTATATATATATATATATATAAACCTTCAGGGTAAAATATATCATATATAATACTGCTAGCTTAATTGTTTAAGGCAACACATACTATCATTTTACCCTGATGGGGCTAATATGACGGGTTCAGGTGTGTTAATGTCCCTACAATTTTGTTAAGTAACTTTGTTTCGTAATAAGAAGACGCCTAACAGTATTAACCCTTAAACGCTGAGCTGGTATTTCCTAAAGTGTCCCCCGTATGCTGGCGGCGTTCGGGAGTGAGCGCTGAAGCAGAAAAAAAAGTTTTTTTTTCAAAAATTCACATCACGCTTAGTTTTCAAGAATAAGAGTTCATTTTTGGTTCCTTTTTTGTCATAGCCTGAAGTTTAGTATGCAACCATCAGAAATGAAAAAAAAATATCATTTATAAATATTGGAATATATGAGAGTGAAAAAAAATTTCATATATAATTATATACAAATTGCGCTGTGAGCAAAACTGTTAAAGCTAATGTGTTTAATCATTTTTTCGTTGTATTGTACACTAAATTGCAATGATTTTGGTATATAGAAAATTGTGAAAAGATCAAAGCAACACAGAGAAATTATTATCACAATGTGATGCATGAATTTGTAACACGCTGACATAAAAAAAAGTTGTTTTAAAAAATTCACCATAAATCAAAATATTGTGCTAGAGGCTTCTTGTTTGTTGCAAAATGAAGGAGGTAATTGATTGAATATTACTAGACTGTAAGTGTTGTAGCTTAAAAATTGCAGTTTTAGGCCATTTCGGTAGAGTTAAAGTTAACCGAAGGTCGAATTTTTTCTATTTATCGTGATTTAAATGAAAATATTTCAAAATTGGTAAGAGTTGCAACCATGGGTTGTTGTTTGTTGTATTCTGCATGAAATTACACACATTTTCATATATAAAACTTTATGTAACGGCTAATATATAACGGTGCAAACATTACGACAAACGGACGAAAGAATTTCTTATTTTTTCGGCAGAGTTACCACGTATACGTAAGGAAAAAGTAGAATACAACAAAAAACAACCCATGGTTGTAGCTTTTATCAGTTTTGAAATACTTTCATATAACAATAAGTACCAAAACATCAACCTTCAGTCAAATTTCACTCAACCGAAATGGTCGAAAAACGCTATTGTAAGCTAAAACTCTTACATTCTAGCAATATTCAATCATTTACCTTTATTTTGCAACAAATTTTTAGTCTCTAGCACAATATTTAGATTTATGGTGAATTTCTGAAAAAAAAACTTTTTCCTTACGTCCGCGCGGTAACTGTAACTAAAAAATCTGATATTTTTTCGTCTGATTGTCGTAATGTTTGCACCGTTTTATATTAGCCGTTACATAAAGTTTTATATATGAAAATGCACACAATTTCGTGTAGAATACAACTAAAAAAAACCCATGATTGTAGCTTTTATCAGAAATATTTTCATATAAATAACGATAAGTGCCAAAATTTCAACCTTCGGTCAACTTTGACTCGACCGAAATGGTTAAAAAAACGCAATTGTAAGCTAAAACTATTAAATTCTAGTAATATTTAATCATTTACCTTTATTTTGCAACAAATTGGAAGTCTCTAGCACAATATTTCGATTTATGGTGAATTTTTTAAAAAAAACTTTTTCCTTACATCCGCGCGGTAACTCTTCCGAAAAAATCATAAATTTTTTTGTCCGATTGTCGTAATGTTTGCACCATTTTCTATTAGCCGTTACATAAAGTTTTATATATGAAAATGTGTGCAATTTCATGTAAATTGCAACTAAAAACAACCCATGGTTGTAGCTTTTATCAGTTTTGAAATATTTTCATATAAATAACGAAAAATAGAAAAATTCGACCTTCAGTCAACTTTAACTCGACCGAAATGGTCGAAAACCGCAATTGTAAGCTACAACACTTACAATCTAGTAATATTCAATCAATTACCTTCATTTTACAACAAAAGGGAAGTCTCTAGCACAATATTTTGATTTATGGTGAGTTTTTGAAAAGTGTTTTTTTTTATGTCCGCGCGTTACGATTTCACGCATCATAATGTGATATTTTCTCTGTGTTGCTTTGATTGGTTTACAATTTGTTATATACCAAAATCATTGCAATTTAGTGTACAATACAACAAAAAAGTATCTAACTCATTAGTTTTAACCTTTTTGCTCACAACGCGATTTGTATACAATTATATATGAAATTTTTTTTCGCAGTCATATATTCCAATATTTATATATGATAATGATATTTTTTTTCATTTCTGTTGGTTGCATACTAAACTCCAGGCAATGACAAAAAGGGAGCCAAAAATGAACTCTTAATCTTGAAAATTAAGTGTGCTGTGATTTTTTGAAAAAAACATTTTTTTCCGCTTCGGCACTCACTCGCGAACACCGCCGGCATACAGGAGACGCTTTCGGAAATACCGGGTCGGCATTTAAGGGTTAAATAAGATGACAAAAAAACATGTAAATTTCACCAGAGACTGGCAATTTCACAAAATATAAAGACTAGGGAATAACAGACTAGGGAATAACACTAAATCAGAAATCAAATCAACAATGTATAAACGAGCCAGGCTTCGAAAATATCTCTAAAGCTATAGCAATGTTTGCTGGCTAAAATTTTCCCAAGTCAAATGGAATTCTAAGTGCCTAGAATAGGACACGGTGCAAATTGTGGCACTTTTATGATAGTTCATAAAGAAGTACTAATTTATATAAGGCCAGAATAGCTGGCAGGTTTGGCTCTGCCTAAGCAGAGCGTACAATATACAATAAATGCCTATAGGCAGTAAAGAAGAGGAGAGGAAACTATGGGAGAAAAAGATATAGACAGTACGTAAAAAAAAAATAGAAAGTTACAAAAGGATAAGAAGGAAGTAGAAGCAGCAGAATCTGGCACTCTCCTCTGGAAGGAGAGGATCAGAATTCTCGATAAGAGGGTGGCACTGTGCCAGGCACTATTGGCTCTCATAAGGTTTCGGAAAACCTCGACGCCCTTTCCCCTTCTTCCTTCAACCTCTCTGAGGTCGGTTTGACGATGCCATTGGGGGCCTTGAATGATTTAAGCCCTCTGAAGATTCTGCAGGGGCATCGGCTCCAGCTGTTGTGACAACTGGGGCCTTGGCACTCGTCCCTAGCCTAATGCTGCATGGCTCGGTTCCCTGAGTTCTTTGGCCAAATGGGATTCGGCAGAGTCATTACTCTGGGACCGGTTAGCTGCTGACGAGGGGGATTGGATGAGGTAATGGTATTCAGGATGGGCTTACCCGTTGGGAGGACTGACTCTGGGGCGGTCTGTGAGGCTACACCATTGGTGGAGTGTCCACTATGGTCATGAGTGTCCTGGAGGATTCCAATTGGAATTGGCTCTTCCTTGACTGCTGGCATGGGTTTTGGGGCCAAGCCAGTGGAGGGAGAACAACCGGGACTTACAGCTCCGGGAGGAAGACTCGAGACTTGCCTTGGCACTGGCACTGAGGCCGTTCCTGGCTTAGTGGAAGGACTCGAACGTGGCTCAACATCCATGAGAGATGGAGCCTGGCACTGCCTGGCACCTTCAAATGGCACTGACTGTGCAGAGGTAGTTCTTGGAGGCCCGTGGAACGGGTCTGGAGCTTTGTGAGGGCGGGGGCCCTGATACGGTATAAAGGTAGGAGGAGACTTGAAATCTTGTCCTAGCAGGACATCATAACCTCCTGGTTTATATGTTGCTACTGCCATGGTACATATCTTAGAACAGTGAGGTTGTGTGACTCAACTGGACAGTAGGTAAGAACATCTTGACGTGGTTGAGGCTCTCTTATCGTGATGAACTGGTGCCTAACAACCTGAGCTCCGTAAGGAATTTTATCCTCTCGGCTGATGGGTACTTAAGCACCAGTGCCGTCGAAAGCTCGGACCTGGTGGGCAGGATAGCAACCTCTGGGAGGTGCAACAAATATGGGGCCCTGAGCTGGAGGTCCTAGAGTGACGGATTCGTCACTGCCATAGCAATGGCATAAACAGGAGCTTTCTTTGGGCATCCTGGCCAGGTCGCCATTTGTTCTGATCTCCTCGTTCACTCCAAGAAAATGTAGTTTAACACTAGAAAAATTGGCCTTGAATGGAGGAGTGAGAGGTCACAACAAAGAAAAGAGGAAGAAAAATTTGGCAGAAGGCCGATATCACGAAGAAGGAGGTATTTACATAAAAGCTGGACTTTAGTTTTAAATGCACTGTATTTACATTATTTTACAGAGGTAGTTTTAAATGCATTGTATTTATATTAATTTACAGAGGTCCAGGAACCAATAAGGTGGTTGATTGTCGATCCACCGGAAACACATGGCTGGGGGCAACCAGACACTGCATTCAAAGTTTTGCGTAAACAGGTTATTGAAAATGTAAAGCTTACTCCAAGGGTTTCCAATTTCTATCACAATCAGGCATGGTGTTTATCTGCAAAGAGATGGGATACTGGCTTAAGGCATGGTGGGGGGAGCACACGAGGGTGAACGCTGCACACTTCCTATCAATCAAAGGTTTACAGGCCACTCAGGGGAGATGAAAATGACTGGGAATTTACACAGAAAGAACTATTTTGTTGCTTGAATTTACTAGGGGATGTTCACTAGTATCACAAGGGGAGTAATCACAGCATTGAACCAAGACGGGGGGAATTTGAAGCTAAACAAACGAGGGGGGAAGTCGCCTTGGAAAAATGGAAATGAAATACAGACAAAAGGCAAAACAATTCACTGGCTGAACTGGAATTTGCTCTCACAGTACCTGGAAATCCTGGGTATGGACGTCTTCTGCTGCTTGATATTTCTGTGCACTATGGACGTATAAAAATACTTGGGACTTCCCCAGAGGAGAAGGGGGGGGGGGGGGGGGGGGGGGGGGAGCAGAAAGGGGTGAAGCGGTGTCTGCAGGGCAAGGTAAGGAGCTTCTGAGCACTCTGAGCTCTAAGGTAGTTCTGAGAGTGAACTGCTGGGTTCCTGCCCTTTTAAGACTTCTCCCGGTAAGCCATGCCCAGTCTCTGTGTGGGGGGGGGGGGGGTTAAATTCTGACAACCAATGGGAGAAGAGATAGCTTTTCTAGAGAATGGATGCTTTCAGTTCAAAGGGCTGGTAAAAGAGACCTTACTTTCCTTGGTTCTGGCTTGAAATCTTAAAAGAATATATATAGAGGTATGGGAATACAGAAGGACATAGCACATTACATACGATTCTTTATTGCTAGCGACGTTTCGAGACAAAGTCCCATCTTCAGGCTAAAGGCAATACAAAACAATAAAGCAAGTTAACGTAAAATTATTATAAATTAAAGTATTTCTAAGTAAAATTACAAATTAAAAAATCTAAAAGAATGAGAATTACATCAATACATAACACATTCAAGAAAAGGAAATGTAAAATCATAAACAATTAAAATATTTCTAAGTAAAATTATGAATAAAAACAAAACAAAAATATATAAGAAATATTTAAAAATGTGGAAAATACCTTGCTCAAGCAGAGTCCCACCGTGGAAAAAAGTCAAGAAGAGGCAAAGAAGCAAAGTGACGTGGCTTTATGCTATATACAAAGGTACTGAGGTAGTATGGTTGTTAAGTGAAGGTACCAGTTTCTTAATTGCCAAACTTTCAAGAACGACCATACTACCTCAACCTTTGTATATAGCATAAAGCCACATCACTTTGTTTCTTTCCCTCTTCTTGACTTTTTTCCACCGTCCTAACACAGAACAGCGGGACTCTGCTAGAGCAAGGTATTTTTCACATTTTTAAATATTTCTTATATATATATAATATATATATATATATATATAATATATATATAGATATATATAATATATATATATTATATATATATATATATATATCAATACATAACACATTCAAGAAAATGAAATGTAAAATCATAAACAATTAAAATATTTCTAAGTAAAATTATGAATAAAAACAAAACAAAAATATATAAGAAATATTTAAAAATGTGGAAAATACCTTCCTCAAGCAGAGTCCCACCGTGGAAAAAAGTCAAGAAGAGGCAAAGAAACAAAGTGACGTGGCTTTATGCTATATACAAAGGTACTGAGGTAGTATGGTTGTTAAGTGAGGTACCAGTTTCTTAATTGCCAAACTTTCAAGAACGACCATACTACCTCAACCTTGTATATAGCATAAAGCCACATTACTTTGTTTCTTTCCCTCTTCTTGACTTTTTTCCACCGTCCTAACAGAACAGCGGGACTCTGCTAGAGCAAGCTATTTTCCACTTTTTATATTTAAGTTATATATATATATATATATATATATATATATATATATTTCATAATTTTACTTAGAAATATTTTAATTGTTTATGATTTTACATTTCTTTTCTTGAATGTGTTATGTATTGATTTACTACTCATTCTTTGAGATTATATATAATATATATATTATATATATATATATATATATATATATATATATAATATATATACAGTACACGCGGAAAGTATGGCCGGCACTTGATGACTTCTCTAAGTCGCCTGGGAACACTTGCTGCAAGATTTTGAGGGTTTCTGGCTCCAATGTCTCCAAACCTCCCTTATGGCCGCTTCAAGCTTTGGGAGAGAAGAGGTATCTCGGGTCTGAAGCCGCCTCTTAATGATGCTCCACACGTTTTCTATGGGGTTCAAATCAGGTGAGGATCCTGGCCAGTCACTAAAAAGGGCACTTCACAATCCTTCAACCAGTTAACCACAATTAGCGGTGTGGCACGGTGCCCCATCCTGCATAAAAAAACTAGTGCCACTCTTTTCAAAAGAACCCTCTAAATAGTCTCCCAAAAGCTCAAAGTAATTGAAGCGGTTCATACTCATTCTTGGGGAGGAACACTTTAATTCCCCAACACCACCATACCCAAAAGAAGCCCATACCATGAGGCTAGGAGGGTGCTTCACAGTCTTTGTGGTGTACTGAGGGAGGTGGGGATCGGAGCCAAGACGGACGGTTTACTCTCTTGGCACCACTCCCAGTCACACTAAATGTAGCCTCATCAGTCCATAACACCTGTTCCCACTGAGAAATATCCACAACAAGTACTTTTTGGCAAAAGCACCTTCGTTGCTTTTGCTGAGCTGTCAGGAGCGGCTTCTTCCTAGCTTTGTAGGATCGCAGCAACAGGTCGTCGTGGATGCGTTCTTGCACCGTCCTCAACGAGACGTTTCCCAGCACACGAGAATTCTTGTCCTTGATTTCACGTGCTGTGAGAGAAGGGTCTTTCTTTAGCTGACGATGGATCAGCCTCAAAGTCGTGGTCTTGATCTTACGAGGCCTCCCAGACCGAGGTTTGGGGGTAGGGAGGTCGTCAGGGTCTCCCTCGTGGTAAAGGTTGATCCAGCGATACACAGTTCGCTCAGATAACCTCTTCTGAGCACAAATATCACGCACTGAGATACCTGCCTTTTGCAGATCTATGATAGAGGATATCTCCTCTTTACTAACAAACTTCCTGGGCATCAGGAACGACCAGCACAACACAAAAACGAACAATACCGCGAAGCGCAGGGGGACAAAAATGAGGGGGGAAAAAAAACACTTTCACCACTTAGGAGAGCACGCGGTCGACTGAGATGTTTGTTATTGTTGTGAACGAGAGTTGCCAATACATACATTATCTCGCAAGCGCCAGCTGAACTTTCCGCTGACTCACACTAGCTTTATGGGGTACTGTCAAAAAACCGCGAAATAATGGCTGGCGGCGTCGAACCAGCTATACTTTCCGCGCGTACTGTATATATATATATATATATATATATATATATATATATATATATATATATATATATATATATATATATATATATATTTATGACCTGATCTCGGACATTTGTGCATTCAGGATATGAAGGAAAAAACAGGAGAGAGAAGTTTACATGCATGCAATGTAGGACATGCAAAAATAATAATTCAAGGAAATGTTAACACAGGTGTATTCTTCTTAGCTACACAGGTGGCTTGTCATTATTATGTTAACTACAGTGGACCCTCCGTATTCGTGTTCTCTGGATTCGCGGACTCACACATTTGCGGATTTCTCTCTGGAACGTTTCCCTGCATTATTCGCGCATTCGAGGTATTTTTCTATGAGAAATATCCACAAATTCCTGATTTTTTTTATCAATTTTATAAAAAAATGCACATTTTGTGATAAAACTATTAGAAAAACCAAGTATGAAAATTTTTAGTGGTTTTTCTTGAGTTTTAACTAACAAAATAGGCTGTTTTTAGCATTTTTATAGGGGTTCCAAACATTCGCGGATTCTTACTATTCACGGGGGAGTTTGGTACGCATCCCCTGGGAAACCGGGGGACCACTGTATATTAGTGCACAACCGAAAACGGCAGGTTAGACTGTTATTGACACTCATGGTGATACACGTCTTTGTGTGGCGGCCGACAGGAACAGGACTGACTGCGGGTACGGGGCACTGGGTACTCGTCCTTACCTAGTTTGTCCTGTATGGGGCCCGCTAACGAACTGGTATGACCAACCGGTTAGCAACTTTTTCAAATGCCCCCTTTACATCACATCATTATGCCTCAAGCTGATTGGTTATTCTGGCTCCATAAACACAAGGGGCCAGTCACGAGGGGATATAGAGATGCGTGGCACTTTTTTGAACTGCCCAAGCCATGCCAACTTGTAACGTCTTTGGCGGTTGACTTGCGCTGTCGAACATACACAAAGTATCACTTATAACGATTTCATGGGACTACAGAATTTCATGGAGAAGGCATATTTAAAACGTATTGGATCAGCTCATATAAATCACAGTGATGTGATCAGACTCATTCATATATATATATATATATATATATATATATATATATAATATATATATATATATATATATATATATATATATATATATATATATATATATATATACAGGCAGTCCCTGGGTTACGACGGGGGTTCCGTTCTTGAGACGCGTCGTAACCCGAAATCGTCGTAAGCCGGAACGACGTTTAGAAATATGTCTTAAACTAATAAAAAGTTATAAAAATCTTACTTGTAATCCTTTGGTTACACTACATGTTGTTTCCTGTAGTTTTATGTACAACCTGGAGTTATTTTCATAAAAAAAATGCTGGTTCTTGAAGGTAAAAACTATTGTAATCCTCTGGTGACACTACATTCATGAAGTTTTATGTACAACCTGGAGTGATTTTTTGCCAAATCTTTGAGGGCTACAAGAACAGTTTGATTACTATTTACGTATCATATAGACTAATTAAAGTAAAACGTATCTTTAAATAGGCTTTATATATTTAGTATCAAACAAAACATTTCCTGGCATGAGTCAGAGGCTGTTGCCAAGACCTCTCTCTCTCACCTCTCTCTCTCTCTCTCGTCTCTCTCTCTATCTCTCTCTCTCCTCTCTCTCTGATCAAATTACACTGGAACCTTGTCATACGATTGCCCTAATATACAAATGTTTTTGAGATACAACAGAAAATTTGCGAAAATATATGCTTGATATACAACGAAATATTTGAGATACGATTTTACGATGTGATAGTTGTATAGGCGACCGATAAATGGCGTTCAGTCGTTTGTTGTGCTGCATCGTTAACACGTCGTTGTTTAGTTTGTTGTATTTGTGCCTATTTTTGTGTTATTTTGTCTATTTTATTATTAACCATGGGTCCCAAAGCTAAAGACAAAGCAGGTGATAAGAAAAAACCAAGAAAATTATTTCGATGGAAGCAAAACATGAAATTATAGCAAAGCATGACGTGGCGTTTGTATCGTCGATTTGGCAAACAAGTATGGTCGAAATCCTTCTACAAAATATCCCACAATACATCAAAAGCAGAAGGAAGCTATAAAAACCTTCCAAAGGCATCACCATTATTTCTAAACTATGAACTGATTAAAAAATATAAATAAAAATTAGTTTAGCATGTTATTTCATTTGTGTTTATTACGTAGTTATTAGTGTACATACGTAAATAAAAAAAAAAAGCAAATTGTTCCCTGCCACCCTTCCCTACCTCCTCCCCCTGCTGGCCTCACGTCTTCTTTCGTTGTGATAAGTAAAATTCCTTTCTTTTTCTTTTTTTATTGTGTGTGTTATTACTCGTTTATTTGTGTATAAATTGTGTATATTATATGTAATTTAGCTGTGTTTAGGTGTGGTTTCATAGCGCTAGAACGGATTAATACATATTACATATTTTTAAAATGGGAAAAAAATGCTTTGAGATACAACTGTTTTGATATACGACGAATGGTAACGGAACAAATTAAATTCGTAAGTCAAGGTTCCAGTGTACTGGATAATGTCTCTCTTTGGATACTTCGATTTTGCCAAATCTTGAGGGCTACAAGAACAGTTGATTACTATTTACGTATCATATAGACTAATTAAAGTAAACGTATCTTTAAATAGGCTTTTATTATTAGTATCAACAAAACATTTACTGGCATAAGTCAGAGGCCGTTTAACGAAACGAACACGCTCTCTGTCCTTAACTCGGAGCGTCGGAAGACGCCTCTCTCTCTCTCTCGTCTCTCTCTCTCTCTCTCTCTCCTCTCTCTCTCTCTAATCTCTCTCTCTCTCTCTCTCTGATCAAATTACTGGATAATGTCTCTCTTTGGATACTTGGAATTTGCGTTGTAATCTAACCAGAAACAACTTCGTGTTTTGTTTATTATTACTGGAAACAAGCAATGATTTTTTCATTATTTGCGCTTTTGGACTGTTATATGTAACTTTGCGCACCGCAAGCTAGTATGTATTTCATTCGCTCGGAAACTGGTTCCGCATATGAGGCGTCACTAAAAAACATAGAAAAATAAGACATAAAAAGTGTCGAAAATCATCATAACCTCAAATTTTTGTTGTAATCTAACCAGACACTTATTTTTATTAATATACTGTGCTGAACTATAAAGGATTTTTATCATAGTATGCGTTTTTTAAAAGCGTCGTTAACTCGGAGCGTTGGAAGCGTCAGCGTCGTAACCTCGGAACAAGCGCTTGTAACCCAGGACGGATTTTTCCATTGAATATTTAAGAAAAAGCGTCGTAAGCCGGAAAACCGTCGTAACCCGGGGACCATCTGTATATATATATATCTATATATATATATATATATATAATATAGATATACATATATATATAGAACTGAATCACGAAAGTTAGGAACGTGATAAATCCATAAATAAAGATATATGCCATGAGGGAAAATAAACAACAGAGTATCCGCAAGATCTTTCGACGTTCAAACGTCCTTTACTTAGCAGATGAACTGACATACATGAGGAAATGACAATACAAGAAGGGTCGTATAACTGACAGATAGGGATTATAGAGAGATTAGTACCTAGAATCCGACACACTTGGAAGATTAGTAACCTTCCCAAACAAGTATAAACAATGGGTACAGTTAAAGGTTTAAGACAATCATCTCAGACACAAGGACAAGACAATTAAAGGATTATAGGTGACAGCTATTCAGAACTTTGGTAAACAAAAACATATTCACAATACATATTAAACATACATTACAACGAAGATATCTCAAAGGCAACTAATATTTATTTAAGTCTAATTATATCTTTGAGGTCATTCTTAAACATAGTTCAAATACAAGGGTCTAAATGTAACAGGCCACGACTAATATTGAAATTAAAATGAGAAGTAAGTTGTATTAAAGCAGATTCTAAAGATTTTGTGATTAGACATCTTTTGACCTTGCAATTACTGAACTACTAATCCAATTTATTCGGTTGAAAAATATTGTGATCTTCCTCAAAATCATGTTGACATGATTGAAGGTATTGTTTACGGAGCTGCCAACGTTAAGCATGAAAGTAACTTCCCTGCTCGCTATAAGAAAAGTTTGACCGATCTAAAAAAGGACAATACTGTCCACATTACAAAAGCTGATAAGTCAAATAGTATAGTAATTTTGGATAAAGCTGACTACATATCACTTATGTAAGCCCTATTGGATGATGATGTGACTTATAAAAAACTAACAAAAAATCCCCTTGATCAAGTCATAAAAAACTTCAATAGCACAGTGAAAAATATCTTTAAAGATAAAACAGAATTACTAGGCAAATTGTCAGTCAAATCTCCTTTGCTACCTTACTTGTACGGATTAGTCAAAATGCAGAAAGAAAATAACCCTTTGCGGTCTATTATCAGTACTGTTGGTTCAATTTCATATAAACTTTCGAAATATATCACTGAGATCTTGTCCCCGTGACTTGGAACCATCTCCGATTCTCATATATATATAATTTTCTAGATTTAGTTGATAAATTAAACAAAATTACTCCTTGCCCACTGATAGATTCGTTAGTTTTGATGTATGTTCTCTTTTTACTAAAGTCCATGTAGACTCTATTTTAGAATATCTTAGTATGAACTAACTCAGCATGAATTACATCTACCTATAAGACACATTATTTCACTCACTAATTTGTGCATTTGTGATTGTAAGTTTATATTCAATGGTGAATTTTATCAACAAATATTTGGCATGGCAATGGGAAACCCTTTATCACCACTACTCTCAAACTTGTACATGGAATTCTTTGAAAAACGCTACTTACCTAGTATCATTTATATTCCTGTCAAGTGGTATAGCTATGTTGATGATATTTTAGCTGTTCTGCCTGTCGGTATTGATGTAAATGATTTACTTTCTAAATTAAATAAATAACCAGGTACCATCGATTAAGTTTACTCTAGAATTAGAAAAAGACAATTGCCTCCCTTTCTTAGATGTTTTGATACATAGAGAACCATTTCAATGTAAATTCAGTATTTATAGGAAACTGACCAAAAACTTAACTTTATGTTCATTTCTATTCAGGCCACCATCTTAACATAAAAATATCAATTTTTTCTTCTATGTTTTTATGAGCATTGCGCATTGTCAGTCCCCAATATTTGGATCAAGAAATAGAATACATAAGAAAAATAGGAAAAGATTTATGCTATCCTTCACATATATTAGATATTTGTTATAATAAAGCCCACAAAAAGTTTTATAGTGTAACTAACATGGAGAAAGAAAATTCTAAGAACATTCTCAGTTTGCCTTATTTTAACGGATTTGAAACCATTAAATCATTGTGAAAAGCCTTTAAGGTCAACCTTGTTTTTTCCTATAATAACACACTAAAAGGAATGTTAATAAAAAATGGCCCCAGAGAAAGCAACAACATAATATGTAAAATTCCATGTATGGATTGTCCCTCATTTTATCTCAGACAGTCGAGCAAGGGCTTAGAAGTAAGGTTAAGCCAGCATAAATATTCTGTAAAAACTGGGCAAACATCTAATGCAATATTCATTCATTTAAGTGAAAACAACCACCGAATAAATTGGATTGGTAGTTCAGTAATTGCAAGGTCAAAAGATGTCTTATCACGAAATCTTTTAGAATCTGCTTTAATGCAACTTACATCTCATTTTAATTTCAATATTAGTCGTGGCCTGTTTCATTTCGACCCTTGTATTTCTAACATGTTTAAGAATGACCTCAAAGATATAATTAGAGACTTAAATAAAAATTAGTTGCCTTAGAGATATCTTCGTTGTAATGTATGTTTAATATGTATTGCGAATATGTTTTTGTTTACCAAAGTTCTGAATAGCTATCACCTATGATCCTTTAATTGTCTTGTCCTTGTGTCTGAGATGATTGTCTTAAACCTTTAATTGTACCCATTGTTTATACTTGTTTGGGAAGGTTACTCATCTTCCAGGTGTGTCGGATTCTAGGTATTAATCTCTCTATAATCCCTATCTGTCAGTTATACGAACCTTCTTGTATTGTCATTTCCTCATGTATGTCAGTTCATCTGCTGAGTAAAGGACGTTTGAACGTTGAAAGATCTCGCGGATACTCCGTTGTTTATTTTCCCTCGTGGCATATATCTTTATATATATATATATTTATTTATTTATTTATTTATATTTATATAACATATCTAGCAGATGGATGGGTTACAGTTGGCAGGTAGTGGTGTGCTGAATTTTCTTTGGCCAAGGGTTGATGCTGTTGTGTCTGGTCCCATAGGTATTGGTATCTTCTAAGCAAATTTGATTGGGTTGTCTTGTGTGAGGTAATGGTTTAGGTACACACTACAAGGATGACTGATGACATATTCCACTCAAGTAAGATGACAACATTGCGTTCTCTCTCTCAATTTCTTGTGCCATATTCATGCTTTGCCTTTTTTTCCAATACATATGTGATTCCTCAAGACCTCAAGAAGGCACAGACATCAGTAGTGTTGTGGATGATTTTTGTGCATTTTGTTAGCTTTTTTCTGGTCTTTTATTATGATTGTGTTGGTAATTTTTAGAGTTAACCACTTCTTGAAGGTTAGTGGAGAGATGCTTTGAGAATTTAGTTGTAGTCATTTTGTTACACGAGTGGCGGCATTCTTCCTCTGGTCATATAAACATATAGATGGTATACTCTTCTTCTTTCCCACCTTTATCCCTACATTAAAGGGTTGGTTGCCTGATGCTCCTTCTCCACTGCATCATCTTCTGCCAAACTTCTCTCCATACCTTCCTTCACTTTATCTCTCCATCTAATTCTCAGTCTCCCTCTTGATATTTTTACTCTAACTGGTTCCTCCCAAGCCCTCTTCACTCCCTCCTCATCATCCATCCTCAACACATGCCCATACCATCTCAATCGTGGCTCTCTTATCACCTCTGTAATCTTTACTAACCCTGCCCTTCTTATTTCGACATTTTCCAATCTCTCAAGGATACTTCTGAGGGAGCCATGTTATTCTTGAGAAGTAGCGAATTGGTCGTCCAGTACTTACAGTAAATTTAATATTTATCTTATCTCTTTATTATTGATAATTTTTTTGTCTCTTGTCATGTAGTTTTTTGGTGTGTAAAATTCCTAAAATAAGAGTTTTATAGACCACATAGGCCATTATTGATATTGATGGTTGTTCCATTGTTCCAGTCATTCATGAATTCCAGGTTTGCCATTCAAACATGATATATTTGAGAAATTGTTATTTTTCAGCATTTTTTCAAACTTTCAGTCTCCTGTGTGATTTTGATGAAAATCCTACAAACCTGGTCCTCTGCCTTAATGGTTTCAGCAAATGTCCAGACAGATATAGGTCTGAGAAGGATGCCTGTGCCCATCATACCCTCATATACTGTTTTGATTACACCATTATCCTCAGATTGAGTTTAAAGAATTGGAATAATTTCACCACTACTTTTAATTCTCTATCCTGCAGGGCATAAAAAACTGTGCATGTATCATTCCTCTAATTGTCTATAGTTTGACAATAGTACCAATACCAATCCAGTGCAGTGCTGGTGACCAGACACTTGCTAAAATAGTGACACACTAGACTTGCCACTTGCAAAAAGAAAAATGATAACAAAGTTTCTGAAGGCTCATTATAAAGAAATTCCTACAGAAGAATCTGTTGTAGTGTCATTGGAATATTTATCTTAAAAGTTTGATTCTAGTTTCAGCATTCATTTATGTATATTCTTTTTCTTTTCAGGAACAAACACTGAAAGTTTTGGAATCCATTGTGAGCATCCCAGTTGGAGCACATGATTTGGTCAATAAATATCATATACTAATGATGTTACCAATGGCATTGAAATTAACATCAAGTCAATCAGTTGAGGATGATGACTGCGTTAGTGCTGGACTGGCTTCTGTCACTGCTGCTGTTGTCAGAGTTTTAGCTGCCATTTGGTCTTCTATGATAACTGTCAAGGATACAGTGACCTGTCTGAGTAACAGGCTTCTCTTGAATCCCACTGTTAAGAGAAAAAGAGATGAGGATAAAGATGGCAGCAGTGATGCATCATCATCAGATGATGAGGACAGTGATGAAGGCCCTGCATTAAAGAAGCTCAAGAGTGGTGATAGCAGCATTGACACAACAGAGAAAACCAGTGAAAGCAAGACTAAGGAGACAAAAACTAGCTCTGACAGTCAGGAAAACCGGGTTAAGAGACTCCAGCCTCTATTTGTTGAAGACTACATGAATTGCTTATTGTGTATAGCCACAGATGTCATCAACTATGCATCACCTGAGTATGCTGCCAAATATATTGGGCTTGTGAGCTGTGCTTTGGATCACCTGCTTAAAAGCTCATTACGGGAAGTAGAGACACTACACACAGTTGCCCAGAACCCGGATGTAGTGAAAGAAAGGGTATGTATCATATGTATCTAGTTACCTTGTTAGCACCACAGCAATTTGAATTGCTACAAACATTTTCAGTATGTAGAGTAACTATTTTAGAGGAAAAGCATCAGGCAATTTATGCATTAACTTATGGCCTGTTGACATGGCACTTTTGAACTATGTATTTATGTATTCCTGTCATCTCCTGATGATAACAAGAAGCATGTACATATAAGAAAAGTTAGGACCATTGCAAGCATGCAGAACGTAAAGAAATATTCTTCTTGATAACCACTTTTGTGCATAAAAATTATATTAGGGATATTTTGATGTAAAAAAAAAATGTACAAAAATATTCATGTTATTTCAAACCATTTAAATTTTGTCCTTTTAATAGTGAATCTTTTGAATATTTTCCAGCCTAATCTTTCCTATATGCAACCATCATGCAATCTACCCACTTGTTCATGATCTTCAGTCCCAGTACTACAGTGGTCCCCCCATATTTGAGGGGGATGCATACCAGACCCCCCCGTGAATAGTTAGAACCCGCGATTAGTTGGAACCCCTATAAAAATGCTTTAAATCTCCTATTTTGTGAGTTAAAACTCAAGAAAAACCCGCTAAAAATTTTTATACTTGAGAACGCGAATACTGGGGGTCCACTGTATAATCCAGCTTAAGACTTTGAACAACACCAAAAACAAGACTTACAACCCACAAATTCCTATAAGACAGAGAGCTCTCGCCTACCAGACCAAATGCCACATCTATTTCTCCTGTTCTACCTGCTCTGTTTCGTTTACTTTCTACCTCACGCCACTGCCATCTTGTCTTCTATGACGTCACAACACAATGTCAATACATCAAGACATTTTCTAAAATCAAACACATTTACCATACATTGAACAACACCCACATTTCACCAATACAGAAAATAAAAATAAAATAACACTGACTAAACTGATATATAATTGTGGCGGGATCACAAACCCCAAAACAAAAAAAACTCTCAAAACACATGTACTTACCAACTACTTCCTGACACACTCAGGGCGAGGAGCTGTACTGTCCACTGGATATGGTCATCATAACTCGCAACCAACAACAACAACACAACAACCAAGGACCACAACTCAACACAACAACAAACAAAGACTACAACCACAATTCAACAACACAACAAACAAACAAGGACTACAACCACAACTTAACAACACAACAAACAAACAAGGACCATAACCACAACAAAAGACCACTGCACAAACAATCACTAATACCAAAAAACAACATAAAAAGGCAACTCACAAATCCACTAACAACACCAAGAAATCACAACAACTCACCAACAACTCACAACTACACCAAGAAACCACAATAGCTCTCAGCAACAACAACAACAACCCTAAACTTAACAACTCACACATAACCCAACAGAAACTCACAAGCACAACAAATCTAACAACAACTAAACAACAAATCAATAACACACAATTTGACTGACCACCAATGCCTTCAGTATTCTTCGCAGAACGCTGCTGACACTACTGACCATCACAGGCTCTGACTAAAGACTGCCTCCTCAGAACTCTAATCCTAACAACTAACTCCAACTGCACCAGCAGACAACCCAGAACTCACCAACAGCCAATTCAATCGTTAACCATCCATCCACCAATTACACTCTCTCTCTCTCTCTCTCTCTCTCTCTTTCTCTTACGGAAAACCAAAACACAAATACATACTACACGATCTCAACAGCAATACAAACCACGAAACTTACTTTCTCTCTCTCTCAAATGGAACCCCCATAACTCCTCCATATAATCACACTTATCTCTCCTCCTCCCCTTCAATCTCTTCCTAAGCTGATCCCCTCTAATCTCCAACTCTTTACCCTCTACATAATTTCTAATATTTTCCACTGAAACTCATGCTTGTATCCATATCTCCTCCTTTATTTTCACAGATTATATTGTTTCTCTTATTGCTGTAATATCTATTTTTAACCTCTTACTACTAACCCCAGCACTCTAATTTATTGTGGTCATTAGTGTTTTACTATCGGTATTAACCAAATCTTTGAATTTTCTCCCTCCTACTATCTCTTCCCACAAATGTTTGAAATATATCAATCCTTCTATGGCCTCCCCCACACTCAGAGCTTCTGCTTCAATGGTGGATTATGCTACTCCAGGATTTTCTGGACTTCCATCATATGGGATTTCTCCTCTTACCATCTGTCTAGGATATAACATACCCAATTGAGTATGGCCATCTTCTGTATTCCCAAATGAAGCATCTGCATAGACTTCCCAATAGTAAATCTTTTCTTCCAACTCACTTATTGTAACTTCTCCCATTATGTTCTTAGTTTGTCTCTCAATTTTAATAAGCTTTTCCATGTCTTGGGTCATTCCTTCTGTAAATGCTTTACTTAATTCACTAACATCATATGATATTTCTGGCATGGCATGTACATACAGTGATACCCAATTCATCAATCTGTTAACTCCTTTTGTCCTAACACACTATTACTGTAAATCAGCTAGCTTATGGTTCTCTTATTGAATTTATATACAGCCACTGATTAAGACATTCTCCTATACATTTAAAACTTTTACTTTCTTGTTCTCTTACTTGCAATTTCTCTCTAAATTTCCCAATGGTTTCCTTTAAAAATCCTTTACTTCCTCTGTAGCAAAAATCATCTACATGTGTACACAAAATACCATTCAATTTATTGTCTTTTCTCCAAAAGAATGATTAGGTTCAAGTTTATTCTCTAGACTTTAAGCTCCTCCACTACTTTTACTACCTTACAATACCAAGCTTTTGCTGTATCCTTGAGCCCATAAACAGTTTGCTTCAATTTCCGTAATCTGCTCAATACCATCTTCACTATAGTCGATTCATTTAAGGTAGATTCTTGCGCCTACGAGACGTTTGTTTGGCAGCCTCTGATTGGCTGGTACTGGGAGGCAGACTGCGCGCTCAGTGGGTCATATTTTCGTTTGTAGCTTAGAAAACTAGCAATATGTTTACATTTCTTAATTTACCTCACGTTTTACAAAAGATAGAAAAGTTTTGGTCATACCAAAGGATTCGTTATTAAATGTACAATTAAATAATCTTTTCCTGAAATCAATAAGTTAAAATACGAAGGAATTACGAGTAGAAGTGAAAGGAGAAACATTTCATTCTTTATACCTGTTTTTATTCATCATCGGATTTTGCATAATTCATGAGATCAAGATAAAATAAAATCTTGTGTTATTAAACAATAAAATCACCCTGAATACGCTGGTGCTTTCAGATTTTAAATGCCTGTAATATGTAAAGAAAAAATGAAGAATATGTCTTATTATGTTGCATCCGTGCTTGACTTGGTTTGACAGTAGTGCCGAGAGACGCAAGATATCGTGGGGCTGGTCCTCTCAGCTAGAACCGTTGGCGTGTTGGCAGTTGCCAATTGGCGATATGAGAAGTTTGCAGTTTCGATTTATTATGCTATTACATTTTCTATAAATAAATGCATAGAATTATTATGCCATTACATTTTCTATAAATAAATGCATAGAATTCCCATTATGACTTTCGAACATTTTTACTCAAATATTATATATGTCCGTATTTTTGGACATATCTGATAAAAGAAAAGTAAATAATCAGATGGATGCATCTGGGTGTTGGCTTCAATTTAGTCTAAGTGAGAAATGTGCATACTTTATGAGGCTCACTGATAAATAACAGAACTTGTTTCTCTGGCCAATAACATCAAAAGCTTATGGTTTTCATATGTTCACTCAATAAACAAAAGTACAAATGTTTATATCTTACCATAAAATTTGTTGACGATGTAACGAATATAATATACTGTCTTTTTCAGAATTGCTTGAGTTACTCTGACACCAGAATGTTTATCTCCTTTATATACATGTTACACTTGACATGTCTACAACAATGTTTAGGAAAAAACTGCTTAGTTTTCTCCTGAGGTAGTTGATTATTCTTGAATCACTTAATTCATACCTGAGTTAGAATAGCTCCCGTAACCGTTCCCACACCCCTGCATCATTGTATATATATATATAGTACATGTAGGATAATGAGACTAATCAGAAGACTGTTATATCTTCATCTTTTTAAACAAAAAGAATGGAAATTCATGCAGATATATTATGTCATAAACACAAAAGAAAGTCATACACAGTAGGCTTACATTGGTATGTCATTGGGCTATCGATATGAAGAAAAAGAAATTAAAATTTTACAAATTTTCTTACGTCATCATTATTTAAAAAATAAATAAAGGAAAATCATACATACGTATATACATAGTCATGTCATTACCTATTGAAACAAAAAGAATGGGAAATTATAGAGATACATTGATATCCCCTTTTCTATTAAAACCAAGTAAAAAGAATTTATAAACAGATATGTACATTGTTATGCCATTAAATATTAAAAAAAAGGAAACTCATATGGATATACTGTAGTTATGAAATTACCTATCTAAAAAAATGGAAAACTATAGAAACACTGATAGGTCTTCAACTTTTTAAAAACAAATAATGGAAAATCATTGATATATATCATCATTGTCAGTGTCATCCTCCCTAATATCAATATCATCACTGTCAGTTTCGTCATCTCCAATGTCAATAACAAAACTTTCAAACATATGCTATCTAGCAACATCTTTCCTCCTATAATCATCATCTAATTTCTTAACGTAGTGAAAACATTTCTTCCAGTCTTCTGTTGTAACTTTGTCTATCGCCAGTCTCGTAAGCTGCTCAACAGTTTTCAAAGATTGATTTGCATTAGAGTTATTTTTTCTGATATCCCCCTTTATTTGAGCCCATATAAGTTCTATGGGGTTAAACTGACAATAATATGGTGGCAGTCTGAGCACATCATGACCATTTGCACGGGCTATCTCATCTATCACATACCTCTGTTTTTCTTTGTGACACTTGGCAATCTGCAGCAATTTTGGCTTTGTTGCTGATGGGTCGTGGGTGACGTTATTAGAAGAAAGCCACTCTATGACTTCACTTTTTCTGTTGCTGGTTGTTGGCACTTTATTTTCTATTTTGCTGTGGTAGGGAGCATTGTCCATTATGATTAGAGATCTATCTTCTATATTAGGCAATAGCTGTACCTTAAACCACTTTAAAAACCTTTCATGGTCCATGGAATCATGGTAGTCTCCCTTTACCATTTTTTGACCTAAACAACAATAGCGCATCTTTGACAAACCCCTTCTCACTCCCCGCGTGCACCACAATAAATCTTGACCCCTTTCCAGTCTTAAGTTTGGGTCCTATTTCGCCTTCACCCGTTGTCCAACACTGACGTACACATTCAGTTTGGTTTATCCAAGTTTCATCCAGGAATACTTCAGGTTTACGTTCAGTTGGACTACAATTCCTATTCTTTTCAATTAACCGTAGATATTCAGTTCTCGCTGCCACTGTATCATCACGTTCCATTGAAATTGCTCTTCCACTCGTCACTTTTCTGTACCGGAATCCAAGCCCTCTCACAATTTTCCATAACGTTGTTCTTCCACCATTAAACTTCCTTCACTTTTTCCAGTAGGGCATCTAACGTTGGGAGCTCTCCTCTCTCGTAAAAAGACAAAATCTCCTTCCGAATACACTCTTCCTGAGATATACAGGTGAAGCGAAGGGGACGTTGCCACACTCAGATGACTGTCGCTTGATTTCTTTTCATTGTGTTGGTTGACACTCCTGTAGCTTTGGCGGTCTTCTCAAATACTTCATTTCTTGAGTCTGCTCCCCACTGTGAGCTGAAGTAACGAGGAACATTCATTATAATGTTGCGAGCTTGACTTGCAAATCTGGAAACGGTGCGACGAATGGTGCTGTCATCTCGAGACATCTGCTTGAAAAGAAAAAGAAATCTTGCTTAGTTCGTTGCTGTTTATTGCTCCACTGAGATTATTATTTCATTCACTCAATTAAGCCTCTGATATCTCTTTCGTTTGAAAATATATTCATATACGAAAATTAGAAACAATATGTTAAAACCAACCTCATTAAAACTAAGGATGAGCTGAAGAGTGCGAAGTAGGTCCGTAGATTTCAAATTCTTTCCTGGACTGAATTTCCCGCCCGCGGGTAGCCAACACCTCCAACGATACCAGATGCATCCATCTGATTATTTACTTTTCTTATCAGATATGTCCAGAAATACAAACATATATGATATTTGGGTAAAAATGTTCGAAAGTCATAATGGGAATTCTATGCATTTATTTATAGAAAATGTAATGACATATTAATTCGGTAAATACATAGTCTCGAAACTGCAAACTTCTCATATCGCCAACTGGCAACTGCCAACACGCCAACGGCTCTAGCTGAGAGGACCAGCCCCACGATATCTTGCGTCTCTCGGCACTACTGTCAAACCGAGTCAAGCACGAATGCAACATAATAAGACATATTCTTCATTTTTTCTTTACATATTACAGGCATTTAAAATCTGAAAGCACCAGCGTATTCAGGGAGATTTTATTGTTTGAATAACACAAGATTTTTATTTAGCTTGATCTCATGAATTATGCAAATCCGCTGATGAATAAAAACAGGTATAAAGAATGAAATGTTTCTCCCTTCACTTCTACTCGTTGTAATTCCTTTGTATTTTAACTTATTGATTTCAGGAAAAGATTATTTAATTGTACATTTAATAACGAATCCTTTGGTATAACCAAAACTTTTCTATCTTTTGTAAAACGTGAGATAAATTAAGAAATGTAAACATATTGCTAGTTTTCTAAGCTACAAACGAAAATATGACCCACTGAGCGAGCAGTCTGCCTCCCGCTACCAGCCAATCAGAGGCCGCCAAACAAACGTCTCGTAGGCACAAGAATCTACCTTAAATGAATCGACTATAGGTGGTTTTAAATATACTTCTCTTTGTATTTCATTAACTTGTACATATGCAGTTTTTACATCTAATGTATAACAATTCCAATCTTTCAATTTTATTAATCAAACAAAATTTTAAAATTAAAGCACTGCATGTAGGAGCATCTTTCTCCCATTCAGCCATTTCCTCTTCAAAACTTCTAGCTACCAATCTTGCTGTAGATATCCTTCCCCCCCTCCCCCCCTTTTACCTTTTTAGTTACTGTCCATCTTGTAGATATAGCTTTTTTGCTTCATGTCATATACCTCCTCATATGCCTTTTTTTCTCTCCTTGTATTTCTTTTTCTTTAGCTACAATTATATTTCTATTTTCAAATCCTAGTAACACCTGTTCATCTACAATTTTTTCTGTATGACCATAATCTCTCAAGTTACCCCATCCCTTGTCACCTGACTGTGAGTCTTGTACATTGTACATATCAGCCCAAGATTTGCTTGATTATTTTCCTGCAAGACTTAGTATAGTTCTTTTTTCTATTTGTCCTGTATCATTGTTTCTAGCTCTAACTCTTATTTCCCTTTCTGAAATTGGGCATCTCTTATATTAACTCACTTTCTGTGTCATCTTCCATTGTTTCCTCTACCACATCTCTTTCTGTAGCCTCTTCTGCATCTGCAGTCCTTCACCAGCCCATTATCATCTTTCCTTCCTGCCTCTCTACATTCCCTTCCTTTGGGCATAGGATCTATCTTCACAATATGTGATATATCTAGGTATTTTAGGTATTTTTCTGTTTCTGGTGATAGTCTTCGAGTCCTAGTAACAGGTATTCTAGCTACTTCTCTTAGAGAATCCCCATGTTTTACTGCTACCATTTTCCCGAATATTCCCACTACCTGAGCAGGTCCTCAACATTGTTTCATTTTCTCTCTTATGAGAGTACCTCATCTCCCAAAAGCTTCTTCAAATGTATTTATGTTCTCTGATTATATATATATCTATATATGATATATATATATATATAATATATATATATATATATATATATATATATATGTTATATATATATATATTTTTTTTTTTTGATAAACACACTGGCTTTATGCATTGTATTCAGTATATCCCTTACTATACTCTCATCCATAAACCGTTCTGCTTGCCAGACTTGAACTCTCTTCTCCCATTAAATTAGGCAAAGAAGGGTTTTTCAAAATACTTATTGGTTAGGAGAGAAAACTCCATTATTTATTAAGTAGTTCCTAGCACTCACTACCCATCTTCTATCATCTTTCTTAAACTTTTTGTTTCTATGCTCTTCGATTATGCTTACTGTCTTTTCACATAATCCCTTGCTCCATGGAGATTTTGGTGCTGTGGCCAATAGACTATATTCCATCTTTCAACCATCCTCCTTAGTTTTTAATTTTGAAATCCTTCCCCCCCCCCCCCCCCCCCCCCCCCCCCCCCCCCATGTTTGACAATATTTAAGAAGGTGCTCCAAATACAAAACCACCCCTCAAAAGTGCCTTTATAATAGTTTCTGGTTTCTTATCTGTTATCCAAATAGCCTGACTACCTCGTTGCCATATCTACCATTACCAAGAACTTTCTCTCTCCCACATCCATTGCTACAGCTTCATTAAATGTTTTACTCCAAGAAAATCCTACTACTGGTTTAGCTTGGTACATCACCCTACAGTTGTCCTCAAATAAAACTTTTATTTTTTATTTATCACTGGTACTTATTTCCATTACCCCTTTTGATTGACTTATATGATGACTCACCTAAATTACTTTAGAGCTGTCCTAGTATCCATTCTCCTCAACTCTTCCTGACTCAGACATATGATGACTCACCTAAATTACTTTATTAGACTGTCCTAGTATCCATTCTCCTCAACTCTTCCTGACTCAGACCCATGACTGTGCATGCTAATCACAATTCCCCACAAACTAGCGATTTACATCCTGTCTAAAATTGCATCAACCTCTTCCCAAGACTTCCTTTAATTTACTAACTTCTCCCATATAAACATTTTCTTCTTGCCATTGTGAGTTGCATATAGGATTTCTTCCACCCCTACCTCAGTTCCATTTTCCCCGATATCTTGGGTTTTCCCTCTCTCCCCCAGAATTTGCATTGCCTTGTGACCCCACCATTCCCCTTCCTCTTTATTCCCTAATCTCGAATATTCTTTTCATTATCTGTGACAGTGAGATTTGTTTGTTACACTCTGATTCTGTCTTTTCATACCTAATTAAAAATCTCTCATCTATTTATTAGATTCCCTTCCTATTTTAAAATAGTTTTTCATTTTTCAGTAATTCTCCATTAGCATACTAGATAAACTTCATCTAGTTAGGATAGGATTATCTTTGAAACCCTCTTTACCCTCAAGTTTGTCCCTACCTATTCCTTCTGTTACTTCTAGGGCTTTCCCTTTTTAGCTCATTCTTATCTCTATCCCCAAATATTTCAATTCTTCTCCACACATCACAAGCCAATCTTCAACTTGTCCTCTCCATCCTTTATACTTGCCCTGTATCCCACTAAATTTCGGACAATCCTTTCTCCATCTTATCTCCTTTTTTACACTATCTGATCCGTCCATCTTTAATCCACCACGCTCTGCTACCAGTTTGAATATTTTCCTAGCTTAATCTTTCCTATATGCAACAATCATGCATCTACCCACCTGTTCACGTTCCTCGGTCCCAGTATAGTCTAGCTTAAGACTTTGATAAATACCACAACAAGACTTACAGTACACAAATTCTTATAAGACAGAGAGCTCTCTCCTACCAGACCAAACGCCACGTCCGTCTGTGTCTTCTGTTCTACTCCGCTCTGTTTAGTTTACATTTCCACCCCACGCTCCCGCCATCTTGTCTTCTCTGACGTCACAACACAACTTAAATACATTAAGACATTTTCTAAAATTAAACATGTTTCCTATACATGTGAACACACCCACATTTCAACAATACAGAAAATAAAAATAAACAACACTGATAACCTAATATATAATCAAATCTTCCATTCTATATACCTAAAGAAAATAATGGTAGCCTTCGCAGTTCTTGAGATAAGGATTTTAAGGGTAAGAACTGAAAAGCTAGAATATATTTAATCTTCAAATGTTTTGACTAAGCAGTTTATTGGTACGTCAGGCCATTGTTCTTAATGATTAGATTCCTTGGTGAATTTACATTCAAGATGGGTCTATTTTTGTTTTTTATAAAAAAAATTCCTTTATTGGAGGGGGAGGTTGTGAGCATCTCTACCCAGTACATGGAAAATTTTACTGTCTCCAAAGGGAGGGTTTCCACTACAAGTGACGCCGAAAAAGACGACCCCAGCTATGCATGTCCTAGTGAGCTCCACCTCTTCCCTTGCCTTTAATATGGGGTCCAGGAGTTGATTTTCCTTTTCCTTGGTAAGAGCATCTTTGTTTGCTTCAAAATGGGTGCTGCTGTCATTGTTGTCCTATCTTATGCTGCTGGGGATCCTTTAGTAGTAACAGGTGGCCTGCATAGCTCTGATTCATACTGAGCTTTCTAAGGCTTAGGAAGAGGAAACTCTCAATGGTATTGTTTCTCAGGTTCCCTCCCTTTGAAAGAACATCATACACTGTATTGTGCAATTCTGCTGTCAGGGCTCTTTTAGTGAGTTGTGTGACAACAGATTCTTTAAACAGGTTACATTGGGAAGTGAAATGTTGGATCCCCCCAATGCTTTCTTTCCAGCCTTAATGCAACACTCCAGAAAGTTATAGAGTACTCTCTGTAGAGTCTACCCACTGTAGCAAACATTGTTTTTAGAAGTTTTTGAAAGCTATGTACTAGTTATTTCCAGTACAGTAGGAAGTTATAATATTGAGTTGAGCCTAGCATAAAATTCAGCCATGGCTGTCCTGAGATTTTGCTCATAGGGGTCCCAAATTGGTGGGTAGTTATGTCCAGTGGGATCTTTTTCCTCAGAAAAAGGAAGGATAAATGTTAGCCATTCCTTTGTAAAACTTTCAGATACTGAGATGGAAGAGACAAACGGCTTTATTTCTTCCACTGGCACTGTTTCCAAGTCACTAAAAAATAATAAAGATTTTTCAGGTGTTTGTAAGGCTTAAAAGAACCTGCAGGAGTTAGGCCTACCAAGGATTAGGTAAGCCTTCAGTCATGACCTTCCTAATTAACCTTGCAGAGGAGGAAGGCCTTAATGTGCCAGCCTTCTTCAGAAGTAGTTCCCATTGGAAAGGGATTTTCCTGTTCCAGTACTCTTTTCTGTGGAAATTCCTTTGATGATTTACCTTGCTCTTCAATTCCTGCTGTGTGAGGCAAGTAAGGACAGTGGAGAGAAGAATAGAGAAACTTTTACCTCTCTTTTTCATCTTTATCTTCTATCTCCACCTTGACCCCACTCTCCTTTCCCACGTGAGTGGGTATTGAGAAGGTGAGTCTATTCCTCACATAAGGTCTTCCTATGCTGGTTTTGCATGCCCTTCCTGCTTGGGAGGGCAAGGTTGTTTGATCATCGGTGATCAACACTCCTGAGGTAGAGTAGCTTCTTAGACTGTAGGTCAGCTCCCCTCATCTCTCCATGAGCTCTTGGGCTCTTACCAAGCCAAGATTTTGCAGTTTATTTGCCTTTCCCAATCATAATCAGTCGCAGAGATGGGTTCGTGACCCTTTCAGTGAGGGATTTGCACTGTGTTTACTAGTAAAGTTCCAAGTCTATGGATTGGGTTTACTGCTGGCAATGGAGTGTATTGTTCTCTCGGTCCATCCACAGTTTGGCTATATTGGTAGACAGGTGAACACGGAGTGACTTTTCTTACCCTGACCCCTCGGTGTCATAGAGGCGTTTGCCTGACCCACTCAGTGAGGGGTTTTCACAGCCCATTCGTTACTTTGGTACCCAGTCTACAGATTGGATTTGCACTGTTGGTAGGGAAGGGTCTCCTTGCCTGCCCTCTCAAGAAGGTTTTTTGGAGAATCTGCAGTGTTTCTGTGCCAGAACATTCTTCCATTTCATGTGCGCAGCATGTCGTGTGGTGAGTAGGGGAGTTGTAGGAGTGATGCCAGTGCTTGTTCCTCTGCTTTCATGGTTTTACCTAGTCTCAAAGAGATGGGAAAGCAGCCATGTTTTAAGTCGGAACGGGGTTCTGACAGTGACTCTGACACCTTGTTTCTTCGGCAAGAGGCTCATCTAGTTTGGTACAGGTTCAGGAACACCCTAGGGAGAAGGTTTATGCCAGGTTTCCCTCTGTGGCTGAGGAAGCAGCACCACAGGCCTCCAAGATTCAGATGGGACCAGATGGTCCCACTTCTCCAGAACTCTTGCAGGCTGAACAAAGTGTTCAGAGGAGCTTAACATCCTGATCTACAATTTCTGAACACTATTTTTCAGAATCTGCTGAACACTTTTTCAGAATCTGTTGTGGCTGTCCCAACAAGTTCTGTAGTTGGCCGAACTCATTTTGGACAAGGTCAATACCTTGGCCAATGTACTTTGCCAAGTGTTAAGTCTGGAGGTGGATGTGGAATGACTGGATTCCATTCACCTTTCTCTCTTTTGAAACCAGCATCTGAGCTAAATTTAGTACACATGGAGTCTGGCAGGTCATTGTACTTGGGGGCATCCTCTCCTGGTCGACACCTGCAAGGCTTCTAACTCCTAATCTCTTATAACAAGGGGGAGGAGAAACTAAGTAGTTTTGTCTGGCACCCAATATGAAGTAATCTGTGAGGCAACATGGTTGTAATAACATTTCCATATACGTACTTGAGTAACGCTTTCTCACTTTAGGAGGACCACTAAAGCCCAGGGTCCTACAACTCTGGCCAACCCTATTACCAGACTGGTTGGAGGTTCAGGAGTTGTAATCCTCCCCACTTGCATGGCATTGTGGATCATGACAATTCCATGGTGGTTCTCAACTCGAGTCAGTTGTAACCTCTTACCTACCTAAGGCGAAAGTCTCCTACACAGAGGTGATGGTTTGTAGTTTCGTTGGAACAAGTAAAAAAAAATTTTTAAATTACATAAATTATTTTTTTTTCATTGCTAACAAACCTGAGGTCTTAACATTAGGATAAATCTTCTAGTGCCAGCTGGAAACCAGTAAAAAATCAGTAAAATTCTAAATGCAAGGGACTAGTGGGATCTCCTCAGTCACGAGGTAAGTGGGACCACCCACATCCCCAGCAGCAACTCGTAATCTCACCAGTTATTCTTCCAACCCAAGTTAAACTGTTAAGAGGGGTGGTTAGAAGTGGGCATTAAATGTTAAGATCTCAGGTTTGTTATGAAAAATACAAATTAATTTAATAAATTTGTCATTTTTTCATATAAGAAACAAACCTTCAATCTTAATACTAGGATAGATGTACGCTTGGTGGGAGGTAAGTAATTAAACCAACTGGAGATTTGGGTTTGTCACACCTGGTCATTGATCTGAATAAGAGAATTCTAGGGAAATCGACCTTTATTCTTGAACCTTAGATATATGTATATCTCTAAGTTCAGCTTCTGGGTTTCAATACAGTGTTGTAGTTCATTGGATTCTTGGGAAATAACAAGTTATCTGTTCCAGTAAAAAACCAATGTAGCCACTTATGTAGGTTTTTTATCATTCCCTCTCTCTCTCCTTGCCAAAGAGAGGAATGTAATGCTACTGGAAGGTATCAACATTAATTATCACTAACAGTACAGCTACTACACTCACAGGTAAAGGAGACAGAAAGAGGAAAAGAGACCAGTCATCTCATTCATTTCACTTTCATACCATCACCCTCGACAAGATACAAACTGACCTGCTAGGGGGCACTGGATGAGCTACACAACTTGAGCAGCCACTACCAGACCCCAAGGAAAAAGTGGCCACCAGGGCCACTGGATGAGCTAAAACAACTTGAGCAGCCACCACCGGACCCAGGGAGAAAGTGCCCATGGATCTATTTTGGCAATGTCCTTCAAGTAGAAGGAAGTGAAAGTTGTTTGTCACAGCCATGAACCAGAATTCTAAATTCTATGAACAAACAATTTGTCTGAAGCTACTGATGTAGTTGAATAGTTATTCATGATTGTTTCTTGTAGCCAAAATGAGATTGTATTCTTGGAAACTTCTTTCTTGACCTGGCCTGTGCCAACAAAAAAGCTGTGACAACCTGGTCTGAGATGTTGAGTCCATTTTAGATAAGAACGCAGTGTCCTGACAGGACTTGACATTTCTTCAGTGCCATTGTCAACAAAGTCTCCCAAAGAAAAGGAGACAAATCTGGCATCATGAATTGAAGGGTTTTGAGTCTTCACAATGAACTGGAATAAATTCAAAAGCTAAAGACTTCCAACCTCTGGTGTTTTTGACATCATAAGACAAACCATACAGTTCATCCACTCTTTTTGATGATGCTAAAGCTAGCAAGGAGACCACCTTGAGGGTCAAGTCTACTTGTAGCTTATTGCAGCAGTTCTTAAGCTCTAATAAGACAAGTCAAATCCCAACTAGGTGGTTTGAGCTCTCTAGTGGAGTAGTCCTAGTGGAATAGGACTACTCAAAACTCTTAATCAACGTAGATATTTCCCAAGATGTAGATAATGTCTATGCCTTTCATCTGTAGGACTAGAGATATGGCCCTTCATTGGAGAAACAGAAAGGTGTTTTCCATTCAGAGACTAGAAAGTCAGCTATTTCTTGAATAGAAATTCCAAGTGGAGAAGAACCCTGCCTATGACACCAATCACAATAGACAAAACACTTTCCTTGGTACACAGATGTTGAAGATTTCCTAATGTAACCTGACATCTGAGACACCGTTCTTCGAGAAAAATCTCTTGCTCACAGGAGATACTTGATAAGTCTCCATATGTGAAGATACAGGAACTGTATTGACTGGTGATTACGCTCCACATGAGGTTGACACGATTGATTGTGCCAGGGAAGTACCTTCCTCGGAACTTATGATAGCAGTCGGGAAACCATTCGGCCTGTTGCCATAAAGGAGCTACCAATTTCATCTTGAGATTCTGGGACCTCATCACTGTTCAGGACCTGATGGATCACACAAAACAGAGGGAAAGCATATATGTCCAATGGGACAAAGCATATATGTCCAATTTGTCCCATCCCATGGATAGTGATTTTCTATTAAAGTTGTACGTATCAGATTACAGGCAATCCCCGGTTATCGGCGGACTTGGTTAATGGCGATCCGGTTTTATGGGGCTTGTCTAACACCATAAAATCGGCGATTTGTGGCTCCATAACGCAGAGTTCCGGTTATCAGCGCCAATAATTGCCATAACTTACCTAACAGACCATTAACTGGATATTGGTGCCATAAGTGCCAGAAATCGCAAAGTTTTGGTTAAGGGTGCTCTTCGCTTATCAGCACCCTGCCAAGAACCGAATCCCCGCTGATAACCATGGACTGCCTGTAGTATTAAGATTGATAAATGCCTTAGTTAATCAACAGAATGATCATGTACGCTGTAAATCAGTCATCCATAGAGCAGTTAAATTATAAGTTTTCTTTGTAATTGCAGGTATATTCAGCTTTCCCATGGGAACCACTACAGAAATGTTTAGAAGACACCTTGACAGAATCCGAACTAGTGAGAATACTTGGCAGCAGGGTTGAAGAATGCATGCAAGCATGGAAAAAAGAGCCTCTATCAGAACAGCTAAAGCAAAAACAAAATGCCGATTGCAAATCAGAAAGTTCCCTGGAACAGAAAAAATCAGCTCTTAACCTCCTGGAACTGAAAACATCAGCTTTTAACCTCCTAAGTCTGTTAGGGAAATGAGTGTGTTACAGGAGCATCAAAGTAATACCTTGGTGATTTATTTGAAGCTCAAATATATTTTTGTACAAAATTTTTCCATGTTAATAAAGCTATGTTTTATCCAAGAAGTTTCTTGTTCTGCATGGACTTGTTTATTTCAAATAAACTGTTTATATAACTGACTGTTTACTATATAACTGAAATTGACAATGATATTTAGTTGTGTTGTATCAAAGTAGTTTCTTATTCTGCACAGACTTTTTTTTATTTCAAACAAACTGGTTATATAACTGAAATTGACAATGATATTTACTTGCATTACAAAATAAGGTTTTGCAATTGATTTAGCCAATACTTTCAATATTATGACTTGTGCATAAAGTAGCCACAAATAGACCAACTTCAAGTTAATTTAATTTGAGACATTGAAGGATGCATAAAAAATTAATGATAGTCTTCATGTATGACCAGAATGATGTTACAACTAGAAGCTTACTGTAAAATTGTATGGCATAACCAGTGAAATTATTATTATTTTTTTACACCAGTGAAAATATTTTTATTTTATTTTATTGCTCAATACAGTATACAGTTCAAAGATACATACTTTTTGAGTACATTTTGACAACTACTAAAATTAAAACAACATAAATTACTGTTTAGAGTGAAAGAGCAGTAAAAATTGATCAGTCATATTAAAAAATATAAATAAAATAATCAGACTTACAGGAAAGTGCAATACTAAACTATTATTAGACTCAGCTATAAGAGTAGAAATTATTCTTTTTCTTAATTTCAAACAAGAAGCTCTCTTGTGCTGACCTCATTAGGAAAAAAAAAAAATAAAAAAAAGTTTAATTTCAGAAACTGTCTGACAAGTGATATACTATTTAGGAGTAAACAGTTACATTTATGAAAAACAAAGTTATGAGAACACCGAATCAATCATTTTAAAAAGGGGGAGAAAATTTATGCTATTTTCTGATATAAATAATGTAAAATTTAAGTATGTACTACGATAAATATTTTAAGGTATACGTATTAGACACATAAAGGTAGTTTGAAAATGAATAAGAAAAAGGTGGTAATAAAATAATAAGAAAATACATGAAGATATGTAGTTTGAAAATGAATAAGAAAAACTGGTAAGGAAAATAATAAGAAAATACATGAAGATATGTAGTTTGAAAATGAATAAGAAAGGTGCTAATCAAATAAATAAGAAAATATGCAAAGGTAGTTTGACATTATAAACAAGCTTCCATGGACAACGACTTATGGTTAAGCTATAAACTATTTGCATTTCAAAATCTATAAAAACATTTTAAGCATTCTGAAAAATGAACTTCAAGCAAATCACACTGCAACTATGAAACTATTTACTGAGCAAAACTGAATTAACTATAAACTACTCATTTTGAAGGTTTCAACTCGAGAGAATAGTTTAGTAATAACTATTACTTGCAGGCATTATGATTAACAATAGTACCTTAGGCTAAGCTTTTAAGATATCAAAATATTACCTGTTTATTATGAAAAGATAAAAGATTTTCCTTGTTGTTGCAGAATGATCTGAAACAGTTTGAAAAAAAAAAAAAAAAAGCTGGCTACTTCACAAAATTATGTGTGCCAGTTTGCCTTTTTGGGATGAAAACTACTTAAGTTCCCATTTTTATGAGGATCTTGGGAAATGAACACTAATTTTTTTACTCCAGTGTTCTTGCATAATTAATTTATATTGAATCTTTATTATAAATGCCATACTTCCCCAGTCAATGCAATCCTATCAAGATTTTTATTTACATATACTTAGTTCTTCTGCATCTATGCTAATTCACTCATAGTTAATCTTCTAGCATTTAGCTGAGCTCTTTGAGTCTCCTTCACTTCTTGTTGGTGGCGAACTAAAACCAAGTACGTCACTGCTCCACTTATAGCAAAAAGAATCACGCTTATGAAACCCAGGGCCTGCAACAAAAAGATAATCATTATTGTTAAACATCATGTCAATTTCTTGAAATTAACATACCCAATATACGTACTTGCATCACAACAAAACTATCAATCTATTTGTGCCTATATTCATGGTCTTTCAATGTCCCCTGACTCGCACAGTCTTTTGGGTTCTAAATAGAAGAGTTGATTAATCACACATGCATAGCATGAACCCACTAGCAGATCAGTCATCAACATTCACGAACTGTGTTTAAGAAATCTGGGCTCTACACTTTTTCGTAGTACTTTTAACCCTGTTGCGCACAAGCCGAAAATATAAGGGTGAAAGGTACACAGACTTGTCCCCTGGGCCGAAAAGAACAAGCGCATGGAAAAGCTTTTTGGTAAAATTTGGTACATCTAAACTATAACTGATATACGCTTCTGGTTAGTGTTATTATGTCGGCAAATGATTGAATTATTTTCTAAAGCAATCAGACAATCTTTACAAGGCTTAGAAATAATAAAAACCATGTGATGAACGTGAAATATTTAAGAAAATGCGTAGATATTTTTTTGGAAATAATCATGAAAAATATAATAATTAGGTTTGGGGTTTGTTTTATACCTAAATTCTGTAGAAATGTTTGATCTTTCACGTGGAAGCAATAATTTTGCTATAAATTTGTTTGAAAATGAGCTGTAATTGATAAAAACATGCTAATTTTTTAGAGTGCAATTTTCAGATTTTCCAACCTACTGATGTTGACATTTTATATCGTAGCTAAGTAAGCTAGTGGCGTCGTGTTTGCGTTTTCTTCTAGATTCATTGTTTGGGTTTTCTTCCAGATTCATCATCTGTCAACCCAATGCCGTCAACTATGTTTTCTATGAATGACGCGTTATTTGTGTGAATTTTTCCCGAAAATAACTTACATGTTCACTTATGGAAAAAAAAATTTAGTGACGCACTATGCGTCATCAGATCACAAGAGGGGTAAAAAGTATACTGACCTCTTACTGTGATTTGGAATGCCATTCTACATTTGCCAATTCTTATCTTAGGAGATGTTTTGCCTAAGAGGATTAGTTTGTACTTGATGGTGTCATTAATGGCAATGAGTCAAGTTCTACCAAAGGTAAAAATGTTATTCAAACTTCATCTTCCTGTTCCATATACTTTTCCTCTACCTCATACATACACTAAACAGACAAGTTTTGATAGCGCAGTCGCTGTCTCATCCTCAAGTTACCCTTTCCATGGTCTATCCAGAGTTCCATGATGACCTGACTAAAGTCAAAGAATTTTCTTTTAGCTGGTCTTGTGGCTGGGTATTGTGTCATAATGATAAACATTATAACACGTGACTTGGGATAAGAGGGGACTTTCTCATATCCCTTATCCTCAGTGCCCTTTCTGGTCAGTAAAGATACCAGAGCTCACAGAAGTTTGCTTACTGATTCAAGGAAACATATAAGTTGAAAGCAAAGTGTATAGTTCCAGTTGAAAATGTTTTACTTTAGACTGTGGAACACTGATTTTATTGTGCGTGAAAAGCCGTAAACTGACATTTTTCGCCAGCACATGTCAGCACTTCTTATGATTTAGCTCCGAGAATCATAATAAAAGCAGACTGATTCACCCTCTCACTTCAGTCCTTCACCCACCTCCGCCTAAGAGGATGTCTGAGGTTTTTCAGACGAAACGTCGCAGCCCCACAAAAAGAATAGAATTTAATATCAATTCTACCTGCAATAAACTCTATGGGATATACCCAAAAATTTGACTGCCCCCACTGGAATTTTTTACCAATAAAAATCTCCAATCGTCTTTGACTATTACCTAATTGAGATATGTCAACCCTCGGCGCGTTGCTCACCAATTTAAGCAACAATGAGAAAACAATAATTGGAAAAATAGAGAAGAACCTTTATAAAATTAATGCAGCTGAGGCAGCAATCACTTTTAATAAATTAATAATAATAATAATATAACTATATGTTCTGTTCTAAAGGGTCCACAATAATACAAAGTGTAAAAAGTCCGTGTATAATTTTGAAGACTTTACAGAAAGCTTTCAAACCCTTCCCTGGGTTCATCTTTAGTCCAAAAAAAAAGGGGGGGGTTCGAAAGCTTTCTGTAAAGTCTTCAAAATTATACACAGACTTTTTACACTGTATTATTGTGGACCCTTTAGAACATTATATATACTCTCATGATAGAGAGTTTTTCCCTAATAAATATAACTATAATTACAAACAGTATAAAAATTCTTTTGCCTCATCTTTTTAACTCCACCAGAAGCTTCAATTCCAGAGCTATCAAATATGTCAAGTAGTAATGTGAGAGGAGTTGGAATTTTGCAGATTATAGCAGTCAATAATTTTTACATAAATTCCCTCTCTCCTATAATTTTACCACGCATTTATTTTTTTATTGTTATTTAAAACAAAATTGCCCTGCCTGTGTCCATTGTGGCAGTATTATGGATGGGAGACCGAGTGCCATAGGCTAGACTACAGCGAGCATAATGGGTAGGCACATAAATTGTTGCTAATGATAGGGATTGGGGCGTCCAATGTATTTCACTGTGTTTAGTACTGGCCCCTGGGGGTTAATTACAGTCATCTGAGTAAATATTAATTAAAATTCTTGTTCAGGAGGTAAAACTGCATAGGAAAACTGCAACTGCCATAGTCTAGGGCGCCACAGAATAGTACCCTAGATCTATCATAAAAAAAATTGAAAAGCCAAATTATCTGTCTCTTATCACAAACTTATGAAAAAGTGCTTACAATATGACGGCAGTTAGCCTGTATCAGCCATATAGAAAATTTCAAAGTCCATACTTTATTTCAGTATATTCTCACATTATTGTATTTCATGCATAGAATCATACATTTTTCCCTACAAAATCACTTCAAAATATCTATTAATAAATGTATGAAGAAGCATACTAAAATTGTTTTTTCCACAAAACATCCTTGTAAAATAGGGGTGCGTCTTTTACGCCGGCAAATACAGTAACTTTTAAATGAAATTACAGTAATTTTAATTAACTTTAATTTCATCCAAACTCTCTCTCTCTCTCTCATTTGTAGTTAGTGGTAGATAATTTATCTATTTTTACCTTTACTGCCTACAACTGTAAATGCGTTGTTCTAAAACATAGACACATAACTAAAAGTTGTATTAGTTCAAATAAAAAGCACTGTTTGTTCATGAAAAGGAATTTCAGAACAACGAGAAAAAGACAGATTAAAGAATTTCAAATTACGTAATCTTCACACACACCTATATTTTTACCGTTTATTTCTTTATTTAAAGGTAATGTATTAAGTAATCTAACTTTAAATGAAATTACAGTAACTTAAACTTTTCATGTTAACAGTTAGCTTAATACTTTTGGAGCATGATTAGGGTCATATTTAGTGTTCAAACTCTATAATTAAGCATTTATTAGCATTTTTAGAGACCGTGCCCCACTTACGCGAAAATTCCCCTTACCAGGGGGGTCTGGAACCTAACCTCATATAAGTTCAGGGTGACAAAATTATGAATAACATCCGAAAATGGCATTGTCACAAAACGGCAATGTATGAGTGACATGACACGATTCCAAAAAGGAATTTAAGTTAGTCCAGTATACTACAGTATAAAAGTACGGTGGAGTCAAAGAAAGCAGACTGGGTACTGACTGATTTAAGTTGTTTGAGATTAAGCTGGCCTTATACCAACACGGACTCTTGCTCCTTGAGCAGCCCGTAGAAGATTTATTACCAGGGCAAAAGGTATACATAGCGGTGCACGGACGGAAATGAAGTGCCGAAACCCAGGTTCCCATGTCCCTGCACACTGAGTGAGAGCAATTTGTGTCTGTTAACAGTCAATCAAATAATAATAAGAGACATAATGTGCATACAGTGATAAAATATATATTGGCGGAAAGGCCAGGAAATTTTACATACAAATATATACAAGTGATTCTTGTTGTGTTGATAGATGTAGTATATATGATCGTAATTAATGAGTAAAGAAGACATCTTTACAAGTACTCCCCACAAAGACAATGTTTTATGAAATAATGATTGGAAGATCTGTTGAATGTTGAACTCGGTATCTTCTTGGGAGCAGGAGCCGACCCAGAGTTCTTGATATCTGCGGTTGTGGGGAGGTTTCGACTGCTGAGTCATCCGGCGGTTTTGCCTGGTGGACATCATCCTTAGTGTGGCCTTTGGGACGTCTTCGACCTTGTTTTGGGATGTCAATCTCTTCATCTGAAGTCTTGTTTTGTGGAGGAATTCTGGGGCATCTGCCAGTTTCCTCCTGGGTTCTGCTGACCATTAGGAAGGCTGGCTTAAACTGTCGATAGATATCCAGTCTTCCCCCCATGGATGTTGACGAGGTAGGCCTTGGATGATCTATCCATGACTCGGTTTGGTCTTCTGTATGGTCTGAGCGCCTCAGTGGCGTGGTCGGTTTGGTCCTGGCCTGCCACGAGCACGATTCTTGAGCATTCCATTAAGGGGTCAGAGATGTGTATTTCTGGTGATAGAAGTTCACTCTCAACTTGGTTCATAAGTATGTAAAGCCGTTGGCCCCTTTGCTGAATAACCACTGGTTCCATGCAACGTACACAAAAAAAATCTGTATGGTCTGGTCAAGGGAGGGAGGTGGACACCATTCCTCATGAAGACGTGCGTACAGGTTTTCAGGCCTTCTGGAGTGAAGTTATGGGTCCTGTCCACAAAAGTCTTCTGGCAGCGCACAAACTTCTTCGTGATTTCTCTTAGTCTTGGAAGGGGTGTATCTGGGTCGTCCAGCTCCATGGGAAGAATTCTCCAGGTATGGCCAATGCTTCTGTAGACTTTCTGCGGGAGATTCCTCCCCGTTTGCCCTTGGTGCGGTGTGGAGACTCAGCTGGACCCAAAGCAGCTACGCCTTCTCATTCTTATCAGTACAACGTGCCATCAGAGCTGCTTTTAATGAACAGTGGGTCCTTTCCACCATACCATTGGTTGCAGGGTTGTATGCCATTGTACTATGGAGTGTTGTCCCCATCAGGCATGCCAGGGAAGGAGACCCAGAGTTCCAACAAGAATGCCAGGCCCCTGTCTGTAGTTATATCATCCGGCACACTGAAACGGCTTACCCAACTTGACAGTAGGCCTCCTGCACAGGCACTTGTTGATGCTTCTACCATTTGGGTTGCTTCTGGCCATCTTGTGGAACAGTCTATGATTGTCAGGAGGTATCTAGCGCCGCCTGATTGTGGCAGAGGTCCTACAACGTCTACGTGGATGTGTCTGAAACATCGTCATGGTTGAGGGAAGTCTCCAATGCCTGATTCTCTGGCATGATATGCAGTTCTTCGCCCATTCTCGTCCGTCCTTTTTTAATCCTGTGCCACACGAATTTCTCTGTCATCAGGCGCATTGTTGTTCGTCCTGATGGATGTGACATGCCGTGGATGATGTTGAACACCTGCTTTCCCCATGACGTGGGTATCATTGATTAGGGGTGGTCTGTGCTGGTATCGCAGAGAAGTGTCGATCTTGATTCGCCTACTGGCATGTCCTCCCACTTCAGTGTGATAAGTGCCATGTGGTAAGCTGCCGTTTCCGGGTCTGTGACCTGTTCCTTTGCCAAGTCTGCGTAGTCTATGCCCAGGTGGACTGAATTTATTTCAATCCTTGATAGGGCGCCAGCTACCGGGTTCTCTTTGCCAGGTACGTAGCTGGTGGTGCATCCAAATTCGGAGATAGCAGCCAGGTGCTGTTGCTGTTGGGCCGACCATGCATCTCCCGCCTTCATGAACGCTTGTACTAACGGCTTGTGGTCTGTTAGGATGGTGATGGGCTTTTGTCCAAGAGGTACTTGAAGTGCTGCATGGCTTGGTAGATTGCCAGCAGTTCTCTGTTGAATGCACTATAGGAGGTCTCTGGCGGCTTTAACTTGTGGTTAAAAAATGCAAGTGGGTGGGGGAACCGTCTACTATCTGCTCTAACAAAGCTCCGCAAGTGACATTGCTGGTGTCAGTTGTGAGTCTCAGGGGGGTGGTGGGGTGTTGATATGTTAAGGTGGTGGCTCTGGCGAGGGCTGCCTTCGTCTGTTCAAACGCCTTTTGTTGCGGGACTTCCCAAGTCAGTGCTTTTGGCTTCTCCTTAAGCACTCTGGTTAGTGGATACATGATGTGGGTGATGTCTGGCACAAACCACTGATAGTAGTTGACCATGCCAAGGAACTCCTGCAGGGACTTGATCGTTTTTGGTGTTGGAAAATCCTTCACTGCGTCTACTTTGGAGGCCATGAGGCGGACACCTGTTCGGAGAGATCTCATGTCCCAGGAATCTAGCTGCTCCACTTTGAAGATACATTTGTCGAACCTGACAATCAATCTGTTCTCCTGAAGGCATTTCAGCACAGCCCAGACGTGGCCCAGATGTTCCTCTGGGGACCTGGAGATAATTAGGATGTCGTCCACATAGCAGACACAGAAAGGTAGGTTCCCCAGGATGCTGTCCATCAGGTGTTGGAATGTGGCCCCAGTGTTCCTGAGGCCGAAGGTGGAGTAGGAGAAAGTATATGTCCCGAACAGCGTGATGATGCCTGTCTTCAGAACATCGTCAGGATGTACTAGTACCTGAAAATGAGACTTAAGCAAAACCATTTTTGTGAATATTTTGGCCACATGCTAGGCTCCTGTTAGGTCTTGCATGTTTGGCAGGGGATAGGTTCAGCCGACGGTAGCCCCCACAGCGCCTCCAGGAACCATCTGGTTTCTTCACCATGTCGAAGAGGAACACCCATGGACTCTGTGCATTTTTGCCGATACCCATCCTTTCCATCTCGGTAAATGCTTTTTTAGCATCCTGGAGTTTCTTGGGCGGCAGGCACCAGAACTAGGCATATGTCGGCGGACTTGTGGTGGTGATGTGGTGCTCAATGCCGTGCTCTGCCTGGGTACCTGGCACCTGATGCAGTTCTGGCTTGAAGACATCTGGGAATTCGTGCAGGAGGGCACTGTATTTGTTTGCCGAGATGGAGCATACTGCGGGCATTCCTGGTTCGGTGGGGAGCAGTCGGGAGCGGCAGGTTCCGATATCCAGCAGGCGTTTTCACAGACATCTACCAGCAGTCCGTGTTGTGAAAGGAAATCAGTGCTTAGTAGGGGAAACTTGACATCTGCGATGATGAAGGGCCATTTGTATTTACTGCGATGATGAAGGGCCATTTGTTTTTACAGCCCAGGATGGATATTCCTTTGGTCCAAGTTTTGTGGCAGCGGATGATGCTTCCAATAGTGGTCACTAGTGTAGCTGAGGTGCCGGACGTGGCGTCGCGGCCCTCCCCCGACAGTGGAAATACCAACTGCATAGCCCAGTGTCTATCAGCATCCATCATCCCAATATAGCATCGTGGATGAAGAATCCTGCTGGCTGGGATTCTCTAATGTTTGCAGCAACTGCTGTTATGGGTAGCTGCCTTCCCAGTTTTTTGTGAAAGAACAGGGGGCTCTGCAATTTTTTGCATCCTTTCTGAACCTCCGATGAAACTACCCAGCTGGATTTGTCCTCATCTTCTGCTGCAACAGCAGCGCCTTCTTCCTGTATAGTACCACGTTCGTGTCCCCCTCCTCAGCTTCTTCTGCTATCAGGCTGCAGGTGCTGTGGCATGCTTGGAGGCCTTGTGGAGTTTGTGTGCAACGTTTACCAATTCGTCCATCAAGCGTGCATCTGCTTCCATGATTCCCTCACCTCCTGCAGAAGGCGCTGCAGGAATATTTCCCGTGATATGCTCATCTCCCTCCTCCATCCGTCTGAGTTGAAGCCCGGCAGCATCAGGAGACCTCAAAGTTCGTCCCAGGCCTCCCTGGGTGATGCTTCCCCCAGGGGCTGATTCATCAGGTCAAGGGTGCGTTGGGCTCTCTCTGGGACGGGCATGGAGTACGTGTCAATGAGTTTCTTTCATAGGTCTTCGTACTTGACCTTGCCCAGCTGCGAGTCCAACCATAGGGTGATTCTGTTGAAGACCCCCTCCGGCAATGTTGTCATGGTGGGGTCTGCTTTGATCTCCTCATCCGTGATTTTAGCTACATGGAAATGGACATCTGCCCGCAGGAACCAGGACATGATATTTTGCCGCGAGAATGGTGGCAGTTTCATCGCGTGGGGTATTGCTGCCTTCGAAGGCAAGAGGTGGATGCAGAGGATCTGTGTCCTCAGAACGACTTTCTATGTGTCTACCATCTTGACTCACAACAAAACGTGAAATAAGTGCTGTACTTAGTCTGTTAATGGTTTTTGGGGCTCGTCGTGTGTTTCCATTAATGACTTCTGAATAAGGTCGACATGAATCGTATATGGCAAGGCCAAACCGTTTGAGAACGCCAGAATGTACCTGAAGAAGATATGCCATAATTAGTCCATAGTGGCGTGGGTGTTCTCTGAGGAAGGAGCTTTCAGAGGTCTAGACTTTGTCCATATGGTTCCATTAAGTCCTCTGAAGGTAAAGTGGCTGTAGCGAGTCCGTTAATGGTGAAGCCAAAACCGCTGTGTTTACCGTTGCTCTTCGGGTCACCAGTTGTGGAGTCAAAGAAAGCAGACTGGGTACTGACTGATTTATTACATGGGCAAAAGGTATACATAGCAGCGTGTGGACGGAAACAAAGTGCCTGACCCCAGATTCATGTGACCCGCAGCCTGAGCGAGAACAATTTGTTTTTAACAGTCAATCAAATAACAAGAGACAATGTACATAGTGATAAAATATATATTGGCAGAAAGGCCAGGAAATTCTACATGCAAATATATAGTTGGGATTCTTGTTGCATAGATAGATGTGGTATACAATCATAATTAATGGGTAAAGAAGACATCTTTACAATACTGTATCCTGCAACCCAAAAGTGAGATGGGATGCAAATATTGCCTAAATAAGGTCTAGTATTGGAATTGACTGGAAACCACTTTTGGTCAGTTCTGAATACAAAACTTCAAATCAAAACATGATAAGGGCTCCAATACTCATCCTTGATGATAATAATAATCTTTGGTTAGATGCCTCAGTGCGCATTTTCTCTCCCTATAGTAAATATCTAATTAGAGAAATTATCTAATGAGAGAAAAACTAAGAAGCTGTACATATGAAAGACCACTTACATAAATGGTTTCCTTACCTGTGTCTATAGTATTAAAAACTATAGAAGACACCCTCTACCAGGACCCAAGTTGCTCAACAAGTAGCACAAGCCTTCTGTCCCTTCATTTTCAAAATCCATTATTTTTGTAAAGACAGATTTCAGAATTTTGTAGTGATTTAAAAGACCAGAGACAATGGCAGAATTAAAACCATTTGCCTTGATCACCCCAGCTTTGGAAAACTCCACCAAGGAATGGACAACACTACAACTCCCTTCTGAAGGGGAAAAGGTCCCTTTATATTTAGCTACACAGCAATTTAAGAGCCCAGTGAGAAGAATCTCAGATGTGACAGCCTCAGCAGAATTTTGTATATACTAGGGTCCACCTCTTTAGTATTATAACCTCTACCACCTTGCTGAAAGTTGCCATCAAAAGGCTTCCAAAATGTTCCAGAACAATGGTTGCTGTTGTGGCCAAAAGTCTTAAGATAGATATAGATATATATATGGCAAACATTCTAGTGGTGCATAAATGGCACGAATGGAAACATTGGAAGGCTCCAACTATAGTCACTTCCCAATGTAACTTCATTACTATTACATAATAACCCCTTCTGTAAGAACCTGTTTGAGGAGTCTGTTGTGGTTAAAACTTAACAAGCAAGCCCACCAACAGAATTGTCCAGAGTAGTATACTCTTTTGGAAAAAAGGTAATTAGGAAACAAAAACCCAACATTTAGCCTTAATCAGTCCAAAATGGCTCTGAGAAAAAGTATTTTCCTCAAAGACAGGTAGGTGATTAGAAGGGACAATGCCTCACAAAAGGGCAACTACACCACCAATAAAAGCAGAGAGGTGGTCAGCTACTCAGGAATTGTCATATCAATTTCCTGGAGCTGATGGCTGTCTTTTTGTCTCTTAAAAAACTCAAATCTGCAGAAGAGACATTTGGTTGGTTCTAGACAACATGACTGCAATGTCTTACATCAAGAGATCAGGATGATGATCACCTCCTCTCGGTATGATAATGCTAGCCATCCTTCGATGGCACAAGCAAGGCAGTGGTGGTTGTCTGCAATTCACCATATGGGGTCTATCAATGTAATAGTAGACTCCCTATCAAGGAAAACGACAGCCTCAACAGAGAGGATGTTAGACAACCACTCTTTTCAGAAAATAGCCAACATGCTTCCACAACTGGAAGTGGACCTGTTTGCCACATATGAGAATCACAAACTGCCAGTCAAGCAACAGCAAGAGATGCCTTCCTACAAGATTGGAACAAATAGAGGACATCGATATATTTTTTCTTTTTTCTCCATTGTTCCAAATTTCGAAGGTGTTGAGCAAACTCCTAACCTTCAAAGGAACAACTTACTTAATAACCCCAAATTAGCCAAACAGGCATTGGTTCCTATTATTTTAACAACAGGCAAAGAGATCAATTCCAACACTGTCTGCTGTTTTATCCCAGTCAGTAAGAGGGAAAGTCCTTTATGGATCCTCCTTTCTGAGCTGCAACCTTCATGGGTGGATCTTTAAATATATCCACCGTGAAAATTGCTTGCCTGACATTGTCAGGTATCTAATGCAAAAACTACACACTTCATATATCTGGCAAAGCCAACATGTATGGAAGACATGGTTAGATTTTATCCATACTGAGAGCCCAATTAGAAATTCTAGAGAAACAATTTTAACTTTTCTCATCCCTTTTGAAGACAAACGCCTTGGAGTTACAACAATCATGTCATACAAGGCAGCATTAAAAGAACCATTGCCTTATGAATTCGGGATTCCCTTCTGCGGTCCTTTGCACCACAAAGATCCCCTCTCGAAAAGTTCCAATAACTTGGTCCCTGAACAAGGTGCTTAGATTTCGATCAGTCCTTCAATTCAGCGGACATGATACAACCACAAGTCACAAGCTACAATAGACAATCTTCTTGATTGTATTAGCATCATATTAGCAAACTGGGCATCATAGACAGGGACAGTAGATCATGCAAACAGCTGACCATTGTCCTTTGGCCTGTCATGAGATTCCTTTTAAAAAGAAATCTCCTACTCTCAATTAACTAGAATTAGCAGACAAAACATTATGCCCAGTTCAAGAACTTAAGGTTTACCTACAGGTCACGGCAAACATACCAAAAGGTACGTTTTTTCCTATATGTACTCCAGCAACAATAGTATTGCCATGAGCTCGAACAAATTCGAATACACTATGTATCGGTAGGTGACATGGATAGCTGACCCATAGGCACTACAGCGGCAAACTACGGGTCTTCCTGCTAGCTTTCACTGGTGAAGGTTTGTCAATACTGCAACAATACCCAGCGTGCTTAGGGAAGTCACCACAGAACTTCACCCTAAAAAACAAATTCACATTTAGTTTCTTGTTCTTTGCTACCAAACCTAAAGGTATCTGGAATAAAGAATTTGGGATTTGAAACTGGTGGCTTGACCCTGGGCCAAAAATGTTTTTGGGTTGTCGGGATTAAAATTTTAGAGCTTTTTGTCACCTGTAGATTTCTTTTAACACAGGAAAACCTATTTTTGGCAGTCGCTGCCGAGTCCTTAAAACCCTCCCACTTCCCTGATGAAAAGACGGGGTTTGGGCAAGGGATTATCCTACATTGACCAACAGAAATGAATGGCTTCTTGGTCCTTGTTTGATCATATGTAAACAATATGACGGTGCATACGCGCATAGCCACTTCTTCTTCTTGCGGGTTTTCGATGTAGGAAAACTAGGTTTTAGCATTCGCTGATAATAAGAGAAAGTGCCTTCTTATCATGAGTCCAGTTATACTCTATCACATGTTATAATGTTTATCAAGACACAATACCCGGCCACAAGACCAGCTAAAAGAGAATTCTTTGACATTAGTCTGGTCACCATGGAGTTCTGGATAGACCATGGAAAGGGTAATGCCGTGAGGACTCAACAGTGACTACCAAAAATAGGTTTTCCCTACATCAAAACCTGTTTTTTCAGTCACTCCCTCTGCTTGAACTTTCTCTTTGCATTCTTCATTATTCAACAAAAATTAAATCTCTGTATTTAATAAAATTCTGCATGTTAAATTCTGCATAGGCAGTGATCACAATCACACTTAAGAAAATTCTAAAGTAAGAGGCAGCATCTTAATTGTTCTTTACAAAACTACTGCATAACAACTTTAGAAGTCCCTGGTTGTAGCACAAGTCTTGCTAAACTTCAATAATCTGGACTACACCAGGATCTGGAGGCTCCCTGGCCACAGGCTATTTTTCACACAGTAGGCATTACCAAAGGGCATTTTCAGCATTCCTTCAACCCTAGCTGCATCCACTTATTAGCATTTTATTTTCCCCACATCCCACTTCCTTTCATCAATCTTGCCGTCCAACTTCTGTATTACTTCTTACTGCAAATGTGGGATTTTTTCCTTTTCTCCCTGTCCACCTTTAGATCCTCGTACTTCATCTTTACCCTCTGAAACTCTTTATCTTGCTCTTCAACGGCTCCCACTCCCTCTTTTCTTTATTTTATCTGCAAGTACTTCGGTGCCTGGCTTGGGACCCTGAATCTTATAAATCAAATGAAAAATCTAACACACCATTATGCAAGCCATAGGAGTTATCAAACGTTGTTCCACCTGCTGTCTTGGTAAAGTCATTTATTACTTGCTGACAGGAACATCATCTCTTGAAGTATGAACTAGAGCATAGTCCAGCAAGAGGAACACCTGTTACTCACTGCACTGTACTGGACAACAAATTGGTCATCCAGACGCAAGGCAAGGCACAAATAGTTAAGATTTTTTTTTCTAATTTTGCTCTGAACTAGGCCTTTACATTAATGTTACAGCTGATACACTAACTCTTTATGAAAGAAAAAAAGCTTTGGGTTGCTTTGTTTTCCCAACAAACATGGATCTGATCTTGTGAGCTGTTTTTATTTGTAAAGAGGACTTGAATTTTAGCATTGTTCATGTTACAGCCTGATAATGAAGACTGTGCCTCTTGCCCTGTTGTGAGTCTGGTTTTCCTGAAGGCCACTACAGTATCTTCTACACCTGCAAACTGGCTTATATCTCACTAACATTTGCAGAAACCTGTTAAACACTAACTTTTCAGGAGGCAGTAATATAAATGATGTAAAGACCACTATCATTGGCAACGTACCCATCAGAGTTATTTATTCATTGGCAACGTACCCACCAGAGCTATTTATTCATTGGCAACATACCCATCAGAGCTATTTATACTAAATAAGAACAGCCTCCATGAAATTTTGTTGTAGGTTTTTGGACTTGGCTTTCCACTATATTTGCAACTTCCAGCAGCAACTCTAAGAATTTCAGCGTCTTGAATCTTCTGGATCCCGTACATGTCCAGTCTTTCACAAAAACACAAATCAAAGCTTAAACCCTTACCACAAATGTTAACTGAAGTGAAGCATTTAATACAAATTACCTATCTATGCTACTAACGTAATGCATAAATTTTAATATTAACTTTTTACAGCATAATCTGTCATAAAAAAAGACAGATCCACATTTTAGTGCCAAACCTTCCACAACATCAGATTATGCAAGAAGAAGTTCGTATCTGGGATTTTATTTTTCTATACTAATATAAGCCTAGTGAAGACCAAACTAAGCAGAGAAGAGGGGAATTTGTAATCTTGAATTATTTTTCAGTTGTATTGAATCATAAAGAAAATATCCAATGTATATGATTTATAAACAAGGGAATCGTGTGAGGTGAATTCTCTTGATTTCGCAAATTCGTAATTATTATATCGAGCCTAACACCTGCCACCTTGAATATAAGATAAAATGTAAGAATGGAACTAAATTTTTCTCTTAAACTGAAGGAAGTAAAGAAAATGTGTAATAAACTAGTCCCCAATCTGCCATCACCAAGTTGACGTGTGGGCTAACATAAACTAGAGGTGCGGCAAGTTGTTCTCTTCAATAAGCCGGTAATCCTGGAATTCATTGTGTAGCTATGCTTATAAGCGTTATCTTTATCTGCACGCATCTGTATTAATATGGATTATTTTCTTATAATATAAGATTCATTACACTGCTGGTTATCCTGCTAAGAGAATAGGAGGATGTTTTATGTAAACTTCTGCTATAATTTGGTGTAAAACTGTTTGGAAACTCATGTGAAATTTTCTTGGTGCATCGAGCACGTGGTAATTAATAATGTTGAGTTAGTGTCTAGTTGTCTGAATTTAGTCATTTTCCACGGTGGAGTGTTAATTCCTGTGAGGAAATCCATTTTGTTATCATGATGCGGTTTAATTTTGTAATAAAACCTAAGAAAACATCGCTTGTGTCCAACCCCAACCCTATGTTGTAGTAGTATTGCCCTTCTGGCCTTGCTATCGGCTCATAACACCTGAGCCTAGAACTTTAACAGTCACAAAAAGGTGACAATCTGAATGCATAAGACATTGATGCACTACAAAAAAAAAAGAGGTTTTAAAGCAATAATGCAGCAAGTAACAAAAATATTCAGCCTAGTTTAAAAATGTTGAAAATCCTAGTAATAAAACAAGTTGTGCGTACTTGGCAGATGATTCTGCAAAAAAAATGCAGTGTCCTAAATCTTGTTTTGCCCTAAAAGACCAGCATTTCCTCTATGTATAGAATATTTCCCTAAAAGTCCATAATGCTAACAGACGTGCAAGTATGGAAACTTAACCTGACTTTCCAGCTGACGTGGTGTAGGAAGATTGTGACTAAATTGTTAGATCACAAAAATGTGTTGCTAATCCGAAATTTTATGTTTTTCCTCACAATGCATTACAATGACTTCTTGTAGAAAACCATTTATAAATTCCTAGTTTATAAATAGAGAAGTATTAAAACTTGTTTCATTAAAACTTGTTTCAGATAGTATAGTACACTTTCAAAGATCTTTTACCACCATAAAGAATGGAGAAATGGACTACTGAATAACTAGTACAGTACACTTATAATTAGTAAATCTACAACTGCAGGGCTCCCTTAATAATGAAATTAGGCTCCCTTAATAATAAATTAAGAGGGTTTGGGATTTCCATTAATGGCCAACATGCATGTACTATTGCAGAATGTTCCTACACGATATACAAACCCTTGGTCCTTTACATATGAATTACTTTCAGCATAGGCTGGAATTACGGTGGTTAGGCAGTAATTACCGTCTGATAGGTGGGTAGGCCCGCCTGCCCGGATGTAAACACCACTTTGCTTTCGGCTGTCTTCCGATGAAGACGTAATTTTGTGAGCTCTTGCTGACTAGCCGTTAATAATTTTCCCAGAGGGATCTTTGATTTTTTAAAATAAATACGTATATACTGTGTTTGATATCCATAATTAATTGAATTTAATAGTTAATATGCAAACCCACTTTTTCTAATAGCCGCCTTTCTACTTTGTGTTAAGAGTCACGGGCAAAGGTATGCCAATATTTATTAATACATATTTTTGCCCTTTAACCTTAGGACCACAGTTTAGGCTTAGTACTTGACCGTGGTTAGGACGAGACATGTATTCATCCGAAATTTATGCTTATGCTTTGGAAATTACTGAGGGGAACTTCGGAGGTTTGTCCTTTGTTTCTTTTGGTAATTCCTCTTCCCCTTTGTCCTTTTGCTAACAATCGGAGGAAAAGGGTGCGTGTGGTGTTGGTGATTGGGAGATCTCTCATTTCGGAGGGTGGTGCCCTTGGACGCGAGAGGAGTATCCTTATAACTTTAAATCATATTTTCTTTCTTTTACAGGCTAACAGTGGTGATAGTGATTACAACAGTAGATGGTTGGATATTTCTTCATGTTGGTTATCCTAACCTCAGAATTGTACCTGTGACTCGTAGCATGCTGTGATATTGGTCCTCGAGTGTGTGTACAGTGTACTGTTGTTCCCCTGCTGGAAATCATATTCATTTACCACTGCTATCCTGGAGTTATGTCACTGGACAAAGCCTATGCCGCTGCCCTGTTATTATTAACTCTATTCCTGCTGGTAAATATACCTCATCCTGTAGGAGAAGTCTTGCAGAATCTGGAGAAGTCGAAGAGGAAGAGAGCTTGTCAAGTCGTCCATCTTCCTCTTCAGAATCGTCATATTTTTCATCAGGCTCCACTCCTCCGACTTCTAAGGCTCCATGCCGAAGAAGTAGAAGGTAGTCAGTCTCCCAACTAAGAAGTCTCGTCACACGACTTATAAGGGTCTGCATCCTCAAACTGAGGAGGCAATTGGGTCTTCCGCTGGCTCTCCCATTCCTTCGGGAAAAGGAACCATCACACTGTCCCCATGGCTTGGCGTGTCAAGAGCCGTAGAAGCGCAAACTTTGGTTCGAACTTCTGCTGCTAGTCTTAGAGGTTCTGCCCCTAAGATTAGTTCCGTGTCGGGGGCTCGTTTGTGAGTGCACGTAAGTCTTCAGATTTACATGCGTCCAGAGTGCTTGATGCCGAGTCCGCTCACCGTCATGACTCGGACATGGAGTGGAAGAAAGGAGTGAGTTGCTCAGGTGAATCACGCCTTGCTAGTGATCACTCTCACAGTGATTGCTCAGTTCCCAGGGTTGACATGACGGTCCCGCGGGACTGTGCACACTGAGACTGGTAGGGGCTCCCCCATTCGGTCCTCTAGAGAGGTTTCGGCCTCAACAAGGACTTGGACGCGTTGGAGGATGGTATTAGCTCTCTCTAGGCAGGTGCATGCTCAGCTCCACCCAGACGATGGTCACGTTCATGTGACCAACCGGTCTCGGTGGCAGCAAACGTTTTGCCTGCCATGCGAGAGTTTCGTAACCCTCCTCGGGAAAGCATTTTCTCCACACCATAATGCTTAGCATCCCTTTCATACATGCATGTCATGCACAGTTAAATTCAAGCATTAAGGAGAGTCCTCCCTTATTCAATAAATAATGATAGTAACCCAACATCAGCTTATGCCACTCGGGAAAAGTCCATCTGTTTTATCTGTTTAGTGACTGAAACATGAGCACTCTTGGATTAGGCATTAGTGTGAAAACAGTTTTAACAATTAACACAGAATTCATGGGCTACAGTTTATAGTATTCTTAATATTCACTTTTAAGATGGGAGTGCATTCCTTCCACAAGACCCACTGCCAACCTCACAAACACAAACTTGCAAGGGAGAGACATGGTCGTTTGGAGCAGACAGCAAAGCAATCCTCTCGCTCGCATGAACACAAACGTCCATGAAAAAAACATGGTTGTGTGGGGCAGACAGCAATGCACTCCTTTCGCTTGCAGCAGAAGACAAAGTTACAAAGTCCTTAATCCTCCGTCTGACACAAGGGCGAGGCAGAGATCGAGAAGAAGCAGGAGAAGGAGTGAAACTTCCCCCTCTACGAGATCTTTTATTAGCAGGTGGAGGGGAAGAAACACTCTGTTTACGACTCCTCTTCTTCGTAGAGACAGCAGAAAACTTCTCTTGATAAACAGAGTCCAGCTTGAATCAACGCCTCCAATGGCTCAGCGAGAGGTGATGACATCATAACGACGGGAGGATGAGCAGCAACCGCATCTGACATCATAGGCTGAGAGGACGCTGGGAGTGACGTCATGACATCTCTAAGGCCAGCGCTGGTCGATGGCCTCACTGGTAGAGCGCGATAAGAGGTAACCCAGTGAGTGTCGACATTGACAAAGGCGCCCAGCTAGGTGGCAGCACTAGAGAGCCAATGTAGAGGACTCCTGGGGGAGGTGGGACTGCTAAAGGTGCCGGGGGTGGGGGGGATACATGTGTAGGGCTGATGCCTTTGTATAATAAGGCACCCTGTGAGGTTATTTAGACCTGCAATAATTTATGCTAAGGTCGGTTTGTTATCACTCTCCATCCTCATTGGAGTGTCTTGGATTTCGATGATAATTTCTAAGTCAGTATCTTCTTTGGGTATGAAGGCGAAGATGTTTCAAACTCATGATGATAATTTCTAAGTTCATTCAGTATCTTCTTTCTGATGCGAGGTTCTATGGTTGAAAACACAGAGTACAAAAATATCTGTATTCTTGCTAAGTCTACATTGTGAAGATCAGATAAAATTGTACAGGTCTGCCAATGATGATGGCTAATTGAAGTCTGACATACAATCTGGTTTACAATCATAAAGTGAGCAGACAGTAGCTCGAACATACGAACATACACACAGATGACATAGATTACAAGTCATGTAGGCTGCCTGGGTTATAGGTCACTGTGGTTGTCTCAAGCAGGAAGCTTTGCCAACCGTTTACAAAACAATAATTTAGATGATGACCAGACACTGACTGATACAACACGTCATCTTGGCCTACTTTATCTTACCTGGTCTGATCACATTCCTGCAAGCAAACTGGTTGACCTCTTGGGTCACTGGTTTTAATTAATCATAGTTTTAGTTTTTATATATGAAATTACATTCCATATTTTTCTATTATGTAACACTTACACGTGCCTCCAAGAAATACAACAACAGGCTATCCAAGGAGGGTGAACCCCGTAGACCAAGCGACGCCCAAACAGCCACCATCTTGGGTGACTCAAAATCTAAAACTAAAGAATTAGATGGCGTAGCCTCCTTCCTCTCGGGAGGAGTAATTGAACCCGAGGGAAAGGGGGTTACAATAAACATATCATTACCCTGAGGGACTCCCCATACTTCCAATGATGAATCAATGGAAGAAAAGGAAGGTGACAGGGGTACAAATGAATTTGCAACAGGGAGTGAGCTTGTGGAGGAGGGAGAAACCGAATCATGCAGACGAGAAGAAGCATACAAACTTCTTGTAAAACACCCTCCACTACGACTCAGCCAGGAACGACATTCCGGGCAGGGATTAGTAATAGAACAGTAATTAGATCAGCACCTACTGCATGTCGTATGAAGATCAGCGTCCGTAGATACTAAAAACCTGGAGGATGGGAATCCCTGAATACCAGGGCACATGCATTGATAAGGGTATGAAGACTTGGAGGAATCCATTACGAAACACACACTCAAACAACAAACACACTGAAAATGAAAGGAAACACAGCCACAAATCAACTGGCTTGGAAGGAGAAAAAGCATAAGCATCTACCATCCAAGGCGGTTAAGAAAAGACTAACGTGTCATGAAGTGCAGTGCACGATCTCTGACCAGCTATCACCTTGTACGCGCAGGAGTTGCCAGATCTCACAGATTCCTTGCTATACAATCTTTGATTGTTTTTTAGCCGGTTCTCCAGCTGGTGCTTAGATTTATCCTATTGTTAAGACCAAAGGTTTGTTCTGCATATGAACAATGCTACTTTTCTTTCTTTGATAAATAATATTGGTGACTGCCAAACTTCCGGTTCCATAGCTGTAAAATAGAACAGATGAATCAAATATACGTTGATTAAATTATATGAATGAGGTAATCTATATTCTAGACTACATGAGACTTCTGATGGCCATTAGCATAGGACTAAGTTCCTTCTTATTACCCAACAATGCCATTAGCTCCTTCAACAGACAGGAAACAAAGTACTACGTAACATTCTTCTTGAATACCCTTTGATTAAGAATTAATTTACATACCGGGCCTAGAACAAGATATTCTACTTACAAGAGCAGCAACTGTAATAGAACTGTTGACACACTCCTCTCTCGTGAGGGTGATTATAGAACCCACAAGCATTAGTACAAGTGCAGATATATTGAAGCAGACATCCTGAAAGACAAAAGAGCACTACAATATGAAGTATTATCATCGCTTATATCCTGTAGCAAAACAAGATATTCAATCCCTCTCTATTTAGCTTTACATTGTTTTCACTGTTAAAGTTCAAGCTTCCCATTCATAGGGTTAGGTCAGATGGCTCTTCAGTTATCTGACTCCTCTACCTTTCCTCAGACAGCTGCCTTCTCCTTTACTCTTCTTCCCCAAAGTACTCTGCTATAAATTTCTGGTTACTGAACATCTCGAGGTGGTTCTTCATTTATGCAAATTTCATGGTTAATTCAGTGTCTCATTCTAACATACAGTACTCCAGCCATGAATTTGCTGTCAAACCTTTTCGGAGTGTCCTCAATTTTCTTGACGAGTTCATGGGGTCACTGCATAAAGAAACTAACCTTGTATAAAAAAAATAAACCATAAAAAATGGGTTACTTAACCGTAGTTCAGTCTACAATTCCAACATTAATAATGTTGCTACCCTTGTCCTTACTGCCATCTCACCTCTAGTCTTAATGTCTGTTATATTACTGTTTCCAAGAATAATGATCTTTAAGATCTACACCTCCAACACAGCACGAGCATCCTCTTCTGAGCCTACACCATATTCTCACCTTACACGTTTTAATATATATAAAAAAAATCCCATACTTCATTCAATCTTAGCAATCCTTGGCACTTCATCTGACACCTTGTTGCAACCATTGCAGTATTGCATTTGCTGCTCCATCCTCCCTGCAGTGTTTAGAGGGTCTCTTTCTGGGATGCACTTTCATTACATTGGGAATTTAGAAGCTGGTATCTTAAGACCTTCTTAAAATAGTCACCTGTTGTATGAAGATTCTCAATTTCTTGACAAGGTTTTTAAATTTTCAGCATTGTGAACTTCAACATCTAGCAACACAGTCAATTCTTAAGGTTAAATGTTAACAAAGACACTTGAGTACTGAGCACTAAGAGGGCACCCCACCTGAATACTGATACATATGCTATGCCAAATGTGCATTAATTGCAAGCAAGTATCTTTTTGATGCAGTAACCATTCATGAACCCTGCAGTTCACAAAAAAGATAGCAGACAAAGAAAATGTGAATAATCTTATACCTGGGTAGTAATGATACTCTGATAAAAAAAATGGATTGAAATTTTTCAACAAAATGTCCAAGAAATAGATTAAATTCATAAGAAATGATATGTTAATTCAGACAAAATTTCCTAAAAATGAAGCAATAAGGGTTTTACAGTAGTAATTGGATCATTTATATGTAGCACTATCTGCCAAGCTAACCTATGTTACATGTAAAACTTACCCCTTTGACCCAAGCTGGAGTTGTAAGTGGATTTCGCCTGCTAATAAGCACCATAACAGCTGATATGTAAGAGACAAGAGTTGCAAGAGTACAAGCAACGCAGGGTAGAATAAAAACGATGATAAAATTCAGATCGCTTGAACACTTGTTGTCCACCAAAAACAATATCATGGTGGTCACCAAAACTACCTGGAAAAAAAATGTTTGAATACCTTTATCATTTTATATTCAAAATTGTTTTATGAGGATAACTGCATGTGTAATTAAAGTGTAATGTAAACTGGACATTTTCACAGTGCACTACGGTTTTGAGAAATGACTCATTATAAAAAAATGAAAATTCTTATCTTATCAGGACGACTTTATGGCCAAATGTGAGTAAGAATTGTCAAAAATTAAACGGCAGGAGAAAAAATTGGGACAATAAAAGATGCACGAATGAGAGTAACAGTTAAAGTGTCTGGAAAATGAGAAAGGTGATTGTGCTCTGGAAGTTGAATGGAAGGCGAAGAAAGTTTGGGTTGCCTGAGTTAAATGAAGGATAGTGTTCTAAAAGTGCTTGAATGTTTGTATACAATATTTCCACAGAAGAATTTCCACAACTACGTACACCATGGAACCTACTAACCACAGTCATCAGAAACAAATTCATGAATAACCACAATCGAGAACATAAGGGGGAAAAAGCCAACGAAGAAAATTATTACAGCATGCTTTAGTAGAAACCTATGACATAACGAGTGACTGGAGGTATATATACTATTATTCGATGAAAAGTAACTCGGAAGAAGGCCGCTTTCAAACTTCGTTGAAAAGTAGGGCCATCTGGAAGGAAGGATACAAAACATAAATATAAAAAAATTAGTTTCACATGAACAAACTGAAAATTGTCCCTAAACTTCGTGGTTGATAAATAAGCTAAGGTTAAAGTTAAGATGAAGGGGCTGTAAAGATGCCAGTAATACTCAAAGGTAATTTCACTGACTCGGAAGAGGGTGCATGTTTGTGTTGGATTTACAGGAAGACAAATGTGTAGAGATATTATGAAATGCGAGATTGTGTAACACACACACACACACACATATATATATATATATATATATATATATTATATATATATATATATATATATATATAGATATATATATATATATATATATATATAATATATATATATATATATTATATATATATATATATATATATATATATATATATATATAAACGACATGACATCAGATACTTTGTAAAAGAGAATGCAGTCGTATGACTGGGCTGAATTATCAATAGAGGGTAAGAAACCAAAGCTGGTGATTAGTACTAAGAAACTAAAAGGAAAATCCTGAAAAAAAAAGAGAGGGCAGAAATTTGCGGGATATGACAATGGACCTAAATGGGATGAGAGTTTCATAGAGATTCATTTCATTTGGTGTTATTGGGTGTAATAGTTTCAAAGCTGCAAAGATAAGATACCTTGTCATATTTTGCTCTCGTTTTACTTATCTACTCCATTTTAACTAAGTAGGGCGAGATTTGTACTCAAAAATATTATTTTAGGGTGAAGTGAGGAAATCAGATTGGAGGTAAAATTCCTGTTATTCCCATAAGTAACTACTTGCGCTGCCTCAATACCCTCTGCCTACTGCGTGATTCTCTATTGCCTAAACAAGGCGCTAAGGACTAGAACGTTGCACGAGCAGAAATAACTAAAAAACGACTGTCATCTGATGAATTCAATGTAACAAGTTGTAGTCGTTCAACTTCAGATAAATAGTAAGCTAGTCTCTTTCTGTATTTATTTTTTCCTACATTCTCCTGATAAAAGGTTTCTCGTCACTTCTGACATGTTGAGTAGCGGCAATACTTTCTTATTGCCGTAACCATTTCGTCAACAAGCAGAAATGGCAACAGAAATGGCTATCTTGATTATCCACTTCTTCAATGAATATTCTCAGCAACATTTTCAATAAAACTATAAAAGAAAATCGTCCACGAGCACTTAAGATACATTAGCCGAACTGCAGTTTGTTTGTAAATTAGACACCAACAGGACAGGGAATATTGGCAACACGTTTCAACACTTATTTCTTACATATAATAATGAGTTTCTGAAACACTGGGTTATCCAAACCGATAATCCGTCTACGATCTCACTTAGTTTACGATCACGGCGTTATCTGACACTGCAATTCTTATCTTGATTTAAAACCTATTTGGTGACGCAGAACCATTAACGTTCCATGGGCAAAATTTTACGTTAATGAATCAGCGCGTATACTCACTCGACTGGTAAGTTGCTGGCTGGGCAACTGAATTACGGTAGGAGGGGAAACGTTACAGTTAGTTTTAGGCCTAATTTTATAGTTTGTTGGGAAAACTTGTTCATAACAGTCCTTACGCCGATTTCCGGTTTTCATGAAAGTTAGCAGATATCGTTCCCCTGAAATCTAGGATGGCAAGACTTTTACATAGGGACAAGATAAATGATGAATTTACTTCAACCGTACAAACAAACGTACTTTACCGAAATGCCTGTTGTTTATATCCATAAAAAAAACCTAAGGATAAATAAACCTGGATGATAATTGATTGATTGATTGATTATGGAATTTAGGGCATAGCCCAAGCGCTGGGACCTGCAAAGGTCATTCAGCGCTGCAGTATTATATGATTAAATGAAATGAATTAGATGAATGAATACATGAATCAATTAAAAGCTCTCACACAAATGACCAAATAAAACCAAGTAAAAACACCGAACGACACACAACAACCAGGACCAAGACGATCTCACATCACATATCAACCAAACCAAAACCATTCACTCTCACTCAAAACCCCTGACACTGCAACCAAAGAATCCCACAGCCGAAGTCATACAAACACACACACAAAACCAAATACACAAATAAAAAGAAAAAAAAACTGACATGCATACATCCATTCAACACCATTTAACCTTCATTAAAAACAGCAAATAAAATTTGTAATAATAATCAGGTACTTAAAATGATGACTATGAAAAAATAAAAAATAAAATAAAATCAACACAAAATAAAATCAATGAGTTAAAATTTGCCATCAATTGAACTTCATAAAAAATCTCAATACATTTTAAAAAACTCACTAGTGCAGAAATATCTGCTTTGTCATCTAGAATATCGGCAAGAGATTTTCCATCAAGGTGGAATCTCTGCCTCTGTTCTCTGTAATTTACACAATGCACCAAGATGTGCTCCACTGATAAGGTTGCATCACATCTAACACACACTGGTGCACTGCCACCTTCTAAAATAAATTTATGCGTTATCCTAGTGTGCCCAATACGAAGTCGCCCCAAAACAATTTCTGTTCTCCTCTCTTTTTGAAAAGAAGAGGGCCATTTTTCTATGCTTTTCCTTATCTGCTTATATTTTTTATTGTTGGCCAAGAGAGGGGAGGACCATCTCTCTTGCCACTTCCTCAAGATGTACGACTTGATGGATCTCTTCATATCTATATGTGGCACTTTGGTTATCTGATACAAATTACTCACAGCGGCTTCCTTTGCATATCTGTCTGCCTCCTCATTCCCGCGAATTCCAACATGAGCCGGGATCCAGCAGAAACATACCAATTTCCTGCGACACGAAATCCAAAAGAGCCACTCCTGGGCTTTTTGTACCAGAGGATGAATTGCATACAGCTGCTTTAATGAATCTAATGCACTTTTTGAGTCACTATATATTACAAAATCTTTCTTATTCGAGTTATGAATAATTTCTAGAACTTTAACTAAAGCTGACAACTCTGCAGTGAATATGGAAGCTGACTCAGGCAATTTTGCCTCGTAAATTTCATTCCATGCACACTGCACCCAACTCCACTATCAGACTTTGATCCATCAGTGTAGATCTTCACTTGTCCATCATGTTTACGGTCATGCTCCAGAAAATTAGCTTTTATCTCTTCCTCAGACTGTTGTTTTTTTGTCTATTTTCTTGGAGCATAAGGAAATCTTGGGAATAAGCCATGGGGGTACAGAGGATGGTTTTACTTCTTCAACTTTTTGGCGCTGAATAACCATGTCATTTAAACATTCCGACTGTCTTATTTGAAAAGGTTTTGAAGATCTTTCACCAAATTTTTTTAGTCACACTCCCCTAAAATTTTCCGTGTGGGGTTCTCTCGAGAGCTTTTTAGTCGCATGGTGTACCGCTCTTCTCTTCGCAGATCTAAAGGAAGTTCATGTGAGTCAATGTAGATACTCTCAACGGGAGATGTCCTGAAAGCACCTGTACATATCCTTAATCCCATATTATGTACTACATCCAATTCCTTTAACCTGGACTTGCAGGCAGATGAATATACCTGACAGCCATAGTCCAGTTTTGATTTACATAAGGAATCATACAGCTTCAATAAACTTTTCTTATCAGCTCCCCAGTCGAATCCCGATACCACCTTTAAAATATTGAGGGATTTTTTAACCTTTGTTTTTAGAGAGTCAATGTGACTACGCCACGTTAGCTTGCTGTCAAATATTATGCCCAAAAACTTTACTTCTTTTTTGTAAGGAATAAGACAATCCTTCAGTTTCAAATTTGGGATAGTTTCATTGCGGGTACGTCTGGTGAAACGAACAGCCACAGTTTTAGATGAAGAAAATCGGAAACCATGTTCATCAGCCCATTTACTGATGACATTTATTGTCTTTTGCAGGTAGTTACAGGCTGATACAGTGTCGTATGTGGTGACGTAGATGGCAAAGTCATCCACAAATAGTGAAGCCCTAACTGGAGCGGAAACAGATTTCACAATATTATCAATAGCAATGGCAAAGCAGGTAACACTCAATACGCTGCCTTGTGGGACACCTTCTTCCGTCTCATAACAAGAAGAAAACTTATTCCCGACTCTAACTCTAATATATCGGTCCCTTAAAAAGGAGTTGATAAAGTTTAACATATTGCCCCTGATTCCCATTTCATTGAGCCGTTTAACATGCCAGATCGCCATGTTGTATCATAGGCATGGATGATGATTGATAATAATTTTTGTATACGACCCCAAATTATTCCACAACGGCCTCCCCCCACCCGGCAACGCCACTGCCTAACAGGTAAACACTACTATCACTGTAAACGACAGTGGTGTTGACATTTCACTTGTCCCTCAGACTTTGGCGGTGCCAGGATTTCCCAGTTTGTTTATGTATTCGTTTTTTTTTTTTTTTTTTTTTTGTGGGGTGGGGGAGGAGGGGGCGCTGTGGCATAATAAGGGGTCGTTGAAAAATTATTGTAATATGATCCAGGTTCAAGATTTTTCAGGATTTACGTAAATATTAATAATGGGTAGTACGTAATTCATCACAGAACGTTTATTTGGACGGTTTGCTGCAAACTACCGTTACAGTGACAGCAAACTACCGTTACAGTGACAACACACATTTGCTTACCATTTCGACAACTTTGAGAATTGCTGGTGGTGTGAAGAAGAAATGGCTTCGTCTGTACACTTCCATCTTTCCTCCTTGATGCCTTAAGCGACCGAATGGAGTAACGTTTTCAACCTGCAATTTTTGTCTAAAAAGCCCGACCTAAAACCGTTGTTGTATCTTATACGATAAAACTTAAATTCTTGTCTCACGAAAAGTTTCTGTGGGGGGGAGGGGGGAGGGGGCAAATGCCACTTCTAACACAAAACTATTGTAGTCACTTCACTACTTTTCATTCAAGACAAATTGCGCTGCTTGAATGCGCTTGATCCACGCATAAAAAAATATTTAGCAGACGTCATCCTCCTGCATCAAAATAGTGTGTAACTAACTATTCTCAATGTTGACAGTATTTTCTCATGTCTTGCGCAGTCTGGTTCAGTCTAGGCTACAGCTGCAACGTCCAAATTCAGCACTAACCCGTAGCCAGGCGTACCAGTCATCCGGCAGGGCTCGGGCCAATAAAGTGGAAAATGAAAAATGACATTAGTGTGACTTGACCGTGATTTTGAAAGTAAAGTTGGCTTTTAAAGTCATTCTACAGAAGCGGCTGTCTGTCCCTGTACTGATAACTGAACTGATAAATGCTTTCGTATCTCGAGTACATGAGATAAACTAACATCTTTATTTGATTTATGTGTTGATTACGGAAGCGCAACTAACATGATACCGTCATGCTCTGGAAATTTCCAGATTTCCTACGACCATTTCTTGTAGTGTTTTTGCAACCACAAACCTTATAGCACGATTGTGTATCAAGTTATTCAGCCACTACTTTTTCTAATATTTTTAGCAAACAAGTCATGAATCACCATAAATAAAATCGTATGGCTTCTGTATGCCATAAACCCCCGTGGTTTAGCAACTGGCAACCCGTTATTTTATCTATGAAAAATGTGAACTTTTCTACACTTAATAAGAAATGAATAATTAATTATCTCTGATAAATAGCACTCACCAGGAATTACGTGCTAATCCGTGTAGGATTTTTGGCTTTAAGACGGGTACTTTTATCGATACCATGGTTCTTAATTTGAATATGAAAAAAAAAAGGTTTCATGAACTTTGCTTAAGTAGTCGATAACTGACCACAGATAGGTGTTCAGTGAAAAACAATACAACTCATCTGTGAAGTTCTTTGAGCATCTGCAGATGGTTGAAACTGAATTTTCTCCAACCTAATCAAACTACTCACCAAAACCCGGGCGCATATTCTCGAACTGTAAGAGAGTATTGAACCTTCCCTGAAAAAGCAGGACGCCATATCTTAAAAACTAACCACAAAATCAACTTGAATATAATATCGTTGTATCCCACACCCAAATTCGTCTCGACTTGATTTAAGCAACTGTACTAACCTAACCTAAAAAGAAGGGAGGGGGGGGGGGGGGGGGGGGGCGACTTGTGCAAATACTAGTATTCATCTTGGGAATTTTAAACCTGGGCCCGTTTAACAAGAAAGCAGTAAACAAATCACAAGCTCACATCAGCTAACAACTAACAGCTTCAAAAACCAAGGACCATAAAACACCTTGCCAACGGCACAAGACTCCCTCGCTGCCCGAACCCCACAACATCCTTAACAAAGGGCCAACCGCTTCGTAGTAGGTTCCCTTGTAGTCACTGCAGAAGTAATGAAATTCACTCATCATCCCACAATGTGTTTGGACGCAACATTAAACCAAAGTAAAGAGCCAAGTAAGGGATAAAATGTTTTGGGTGTAAAACACTTATTCCTAGCTAACCCAAAATACTTCTCATATGCAAGCGTAAATAAAGATTCGTGGGAAATTTAGTTTTGTTCTTGTGACGTCACAATGGTCCGAGAAAACTCGGGTAGCAAGTCATAGGGACATGAAAAGCAGATAAACGCACCCTTTCAAGTTTTAACGCATTTGCATAATTACTGTGATTTAATCAGTGTAATTTAAAAAAGTATAATAGTTTATGAATTTACCGAACTACCAAAATATTTCATACTCTGCAATCAGCTTTAGATGTGTTATGGGGCCTACTTGCTTTTAGGCTAGAGCACGTCACCTTCATCAAACTACCACTGAACTACGAAACTGTCCGTTAACAAAGCGTGATCCGACCTCCAGCTTATTCAGCCCACATGGAAGATTTTCCTCCTCACGCATAATTAGTAAACATTATATTCCTAACTTTTAATGTAAATTAAAACGTGCTAAAATCCACAGTCAACTAGAGCCTTGTTTCATTTAAAAAAGTAAATAAATACGCTATACTTTATTAGAACTAATTTTTCTGTACTGTTTAACATGCACATTATTTATTTTTTTAAAATTTCATTCTAATAAATATATCATCAATATCCTATCTTAAAATTCCTGTATCTATAAATCAGTGCGAAACCCCTTTCTCAGACCTTTTTATGTTCTTCCATAGACCTTTTTCTAACCCCCAACAGAAGAACAACAACGTAGTTTGTAAGTTTATTCTTGAGTAATCGAAAAGTATGTTATATGAGCTTCAAGGATTTTCATTCACAACAAAATTGATACGTGTGAATTAACTTGGATGAATGCAGCATGATGCTGCTTCGTGTCTAGAGAGAACTATGTTGATGTCTTTTTTTTTTTTTTTTTTTTTTTTTTTTTTGTTTCAGGGAGTTTCTGGAAACCCTCCCTACTGTGAAAAGGTGCAGTCAAATGAGCGCTGCCGTTTAGGGATGGATGGCTGATCGAGTTGCTAACTGAAATAAATGCATAATTCAACAGCTCCCGGTACTACATTTTAACACTGGAAGAACTTTCGAGTTCCATCAGCGATGGCGGTGCGCTGCGACACTGATATATATATATATATATATCTATATATATATTTTTTATATATATATATATATATATATATATATATTGTGTGTGTATGTGTGTGTGTGAGAGAGAGAGAGAGAGACGCAATTGTATTCATGTTTTATCGTACTATGGCGCCCCTTTAATTTTTTCCCACTTAATGATATGTGATTATGTAGTATGGGAGATCGTAAACGAGTTTCAATCTTTAGAGTAGATCTCCGAGTCCAAAAGTCTGGCCACCCCTGAGCATATCTAGGTCGTAACATATCTGACCAACCACTCTTTCCACTCGACCAATCCATCTCAACACCGATTTGTCCTTCCAACTGCAACAGCCTTGAGTCTTTTTCTTCTGTCCTCTGAATATTTCTCCATCTTTCAGTTCTTACTGCAATACGTAATACTCAAACAGTCCATGTTAGTGTCCAGGTGGTTAACGGAACACCCGAATTTGATCAGGATTGAATAACCTGAACCCAACTGAAAACTTGCATGCATCTGTAAACGTTATTCACTTTTTCAAGCGTACTTACTTTAAATGTTTTCTTTGCTTTTAAAATAACCTTGAAATGAGTGCATTTCAACTGATTCTCAGGAACAAAATAACCTTCATAGGCGGTATTTTATCTCTAATACTAAATAGTACCAACCTTGACTCTTGTTCGATAAATAACTTCGGCATCAAATAGTTCATGGCAATAGGTTTTCGGCAAAAATCAAGTGCTTGTTATAAGATTTTCTATTCCTTTAATTCAGTAACATATTCGATATCTGACTCTGGAAACGTGGTATTTGGGCTGTCGGGCAAAAAAGAAGAAGAAAAAAAAAAGATATTGTTCTGAACACAAGTGATTAGCGCTGGCCTCTGCGTGATGCGCAGTTACCAGCTTGTTGAGTTGCCAGTTAGTGCAGTCAGGGGCGTTCCTTGACATTTTGGGGCCCTGGGCTCCGGGGCACAGCCCCATTTGGGCCCCATTTTATGGCGTGGGAGTCGAGCGAAGCGAGCCGAAGCAGCTGGGTGGTCCGTGAAAATGTTTAGAATATGAGCAATTGTGGGATCATTTTAAAGGCACTTGTAAATGCCAATTTCAGACATTTTATTTCTTAAAACTAGGTGTACATTGAATAATTGAAGATCCACTTAATCCAGTTAAACAAAATGATAAAAATGAGGATAGCAGTAATGTACTCTGATGGTGATATGGTGTGGAGGGAGTTAAATGAATCAATATTGATGGAAAGGACTCCATTGTGTGAAGGGAAGTAGACCAGAGTGAAGGAAGTTAGAACAGAGTGAATGGAGGTAGAACAAAGTTTGGGCCGGTAGAACTGAGTGAAAAGAAGTTAAGAAAGGTTTATAACCAAAGCAAGACTTCTGCGGAATTTATTCAAGATAAAGATGACATGTTTGATAAGGAACTACATTCTAACCAGTTGATAAGGATTTAGATAATTTTTGAGATAACTAAAGTCCTTAGAAGAGGTCAAGCAGTGCATTAATCTATACATTAAGCAAACATCAGAAAGGAGAAGTACAAGCGTTGATGATGACCAAAGCGTGATTTCTGTCAGAGGAAAATAAATTACTAAGCAGAAATGGGGTGGCTCCGGAGAATATCCAACACAGAAATCACGGAAACATTTATACTTTAACTGCTGAATCGTGAATGAACCCCACGGGAATAAAACTTCCATATTAGTATCTGCATAGTACACCTACACATAAGGATCGTCAGCATTGTGTCGAATGCTTTATCCAGAGGTGGCCAAACAGTCGATCGCGATCGGCCACTTGTTTGGTCGATTGCCGTTCCCCCACAATCCTATATAAACAAACATAAACACAAGCATATATATATATATATATATATATATATATATATACATATATATATATATATATATATATATTGTGTGTGTGTGAGAGAGAGAGAGAGAGAGAGAGAGAGACGCAATTGTATCCATGTTTTATCGTACTATGGCGCCCTTTTAATTTTTTCCCACTTAATAATATGTGATTATGTAGTATGGTAGATCGTAAACGAGTTTCAATCTTTAGAGTAGATCTCCGAGTCCAAAAGTCTGGCCACCCCTGAGCATACCTAGCTAGGTCCTTCCTTTCCTAACATATCTGACCAACCACTCTTTCCACACGACCAATCCATCTCAACACCGATTTGTCCTTCCAACTGCAACAGCCTTGAGTCTTTTTCTTCTGTCCTCTGAATATTTCTCCATCTTTCAGTTCCTACTGTTATACGTAATACTGAAACAGTCCATGTTAGAATTTAAAACTTCTTTTTCACTTCCATCCAACACAAACACTTCACTTCCATACACGAGCGTTGGTTCAAAACCTATTCCTGCATACCCAAATAGACTCACCTAAACAAAAATGAAGGACTCAAGGCGATTGCAGTTGAAGGACAAATCAGTGTGCTGAGACGGATTGGTTGTGTGGAAAGAATGGTTGGTCAATTATGTAAGGAAAGGAAGGACCTTGATATTCGACACGATGCTGACGAACCTTAAGTGTATATGTGTACTATGCAGATACTAATATGGGAGTTTTATTCAGCAGTTAATGCATATTCGTTGCTCCATTTTCCTGGTTTCCATTTACCTTCTCATCCTTGTTCATATTTACTCTCAAAGTTTGTATGTGCTTCTAAATTGACTAGTCTCCACAGCTTTTCACCATCCCCAGTCCAGCATATGAGCAAACTATCTTTTCTCTGACCTCTCGCATCACTACCTTAAGAGATCTTGTCCAAGACCACCATTTTAAACTAAACATGTCTCTATCCCGCCCACTTTCAAAGTTTTACATGGACGTAAAATAACTTATCCACTTTCCTACACATTCTGATCTGTCCGCATTACCTCTATTGACTGTATCGTAAGCTTTTTCTGGGCCCTTGTAAGCCATGTGTAAGTGTTTACATAATAAAAATATGGAATGTTATTCCATATATATAAAAGACTAAAACTAAAGAGGTCAACCAGATTGCTTGCAGGAATGTGATCAGACCAGAGACGCTAAGATGACGTATACCTGTGGTCATTCATTTGTTTTGAAACATTAGTCCAAGCTCACTGCTTGAGACAACTACCGCGACCTATAATTCAAACGGCCTACGTGATCTGTAGTGTGTCTCATTTTGTATGTATGTTCATATGTTCGAGCTACTGTCTGCTTCCTTTATGACTTGTAACCGAGATGGTAGACAGAACAGAAAAGAATTAGCCATCATCATTGGCAGACCTGTACCTCTTTACCTAAGCTTTATCATGTAGTAGGGAACAGAATAGAGTTAGCCATCATCATTAGAAGACCTGTACAATCATACCTGATCTTCACCATGTAATCTCAGAAGAATATATGTATTTTTATACTTCGTGTTTTCTACAAGAACCTCACATCATTGCCGAATCATCATGAGTTTAACACATCGTCGTCATAACCAAAGAAGATAATACCGACTTCGTAAGTGATCTACAAACCCCAAGACACTCCAATGAATATGGAAGTGCAATACCAACCGACTTAGCGTAATATTATCGCAAGTCTAACATTACCTCATAGGGCGCCTTATTATACGAGGCAACAGCCCTAATACATGTACAAAAAATTAAAAAGGTGATTTTAGGAAGACGCAATGAATATGAGCTCAACTCAAAACTGTTCTTCCCTTAACAAACCTTTGTTCATCTGCTTATTTCCATTAAAATCCTATCATACATTTTCTCCGTTACACAAAGCAAAAATTATGCTTAGCCTGTGAAACCTTTTACACAATGGAATAACTTTTCATCTCATTCATTCCATTGAACCCATTCCCTCATCTCGAGATACTTTACTAACCCTGACCATTTGTTGTCCAATTACTGTCACCACGTACCACAGCATCTCACAATCCCATCAACCCCTGGTGATTTTCTCATTCTTCAGCAACAACTTGCAAATCATTCTCAGCCACAGAATTAGGCTAACCCTCTCCCCTGTCGTACCATTCATCTCATTCAACAAATCGCCAACATGAACACGCCATCGACCCGAGACTGCATTCACTCCAGACAGTAGTATCTCTCCACTTGTCTTTTATTTTACAACAATACGTTATTCCTTAGGTTTTCGGTTTGCTTCCTGCAGTACATGAAAGTGCTCAATGGATTAAGAGCCCTGATTTGGACCTTTGGGCTTATCATAGACAACCGAGACAAATTCAAGGTTGTGATGAAATTAAAACACACACATGCTCAAAATCACAAGCAATACTAAGTCCACCCTTGCCAAACCAATAAAATGAGCATTATTCATTAATAAAAATTTTTTTTAAACAAACGAAACTCGGAGCTTTGGTGTCACACGAGCAATCCTGAAACTTAGTGTGGTTACCCTTCATAAAACGTATAACTAATAGTTTTCTGTAATTCTAATTAGGAACGTTTTCTATGGCTTCATATGTCTATCGCAAACTACAGAATGAAACTTACGAGAGAAGACTCTTTGAGTATTATGTAATATTTTTTGTAATTTTCTTTCTTTACCTCATTGCAAGTAAAAGCATAGAACAAGATCACAGTTCAATTTGTACCATGGCATAAAATTTGAAAACGAATGTGGATTAAAGTTGAATGGAGTTTGGCCACAACAATCATTACAGCTACGCAACATAACTGATCGCAAGGTCCTTAAAATATACTATGAAAATATATTTAAAGGACCTTGGCAACTTGCAGAGTCAGATTCACAGGTCAAAACGTGCCAAATTTGGGATCGTAACGGATCTTCTCGTGAATATTGTAGATTACATCATGTGACGGTAACAAACATTACAATTGCATTGCAATGATAATATTATGCTATCGAGTTCAACATGCATCCAGAAGACGTGACGTGTATACTACTACTACACACACACAC
>NC_087203.1:30883986-31016486 GCF_015104395.2 Macrobrachium nipponense | reverse complement strand
TGATCTATTCATAGATTTTAGTGCTGCTTTCGATTTAGTAAATCACAAGGCACTTATTTATAAAATTCAGAATCTTGGAATGGGTAGATATGTTTCAGGTTTACTTCAAGATGTCCATATAGGTAGGCAGCAGCAGCGAGTTTCTGTTGATAGGATCTTTAGCGAACAAAGACCTATTGCGTCTGGAGTTTCAAAGGGTAGTGTTCTTGGTCCACTGTTATTTTTAGCGTATGCAAGTGATGTGGATGATGGCTTGGATAACGAGATTGTTAAGTATGCCGATAACGCAACACATGTGAGTGTAGTAAAATCTCCACTTGTGAGAAATGAAGGCTGAAGCTGCCCTTCACACTCGTGACATGGAGGAGCGGATTAGTGAATGGTGTAGTCGTTGGGGTGGGAGGCTGAACTCCGGTAAAACGAAAATACTATTGATTAGCACATATGGAACAGGTTTTCCACCCAAAAACTCCCATTACATGTAGATGGATGGGACTCTGCTGAATGAGTTTGAAGCATTAACTATTCTTGGAGTGATTTTTGAGAGATCTACTTCTTTTAGACAGAGTGGTTAAAGGTGGTAGGTTTGTTCCTACTATTAGCAGTTATGATTTTGACCATCGACGGATGGTCTCGTTTGTCGATTTTTTATAAGTTGTATTATAACATAGATCTATCCCATGCACAATTAATCCCTGGATCCCCGTCTTCTGCCGAGAGCAACCAGATTTGCTGAATAGCAGCACCAATACGCAGTCAATGTGCCTCACTGTCGAACTTCTCAGTTCCATAGGTCTTTATTCCTCACGCCATTGGACTGTGGAACAGCTTCTCAGAAGATGTGAAATTGGAACTTTTAAGAGTTCAAACGACGATGCAATGCATTACTACACTAATACAGTTCTCCTTGTATTTTGATAAATTACTCACATTTTCATCTATTTATTCATTAATTTGATATTTTTTCTTTTTAATAAGCGACCTCTTCTTTATGTATTCCCCTTTACCTTATGTAACGTTAATTCTTTTCTAACGAACAATATATTCTTTGGAAGCATGAATTTCAAGTCAATTGCCCTGTGAGCTTGTTCCATATGAATATGGTTCATCTTATAATAATAATAATAATAATAATAAACTACATGAGGTGCGCTGCTTCCCTAAGGGGTTTCGTAGCCAAGATAAAAGTGATCCTAAAAGGAGTGACAATCAACAGAAATTGTGGTAGTTTATTCTTCATAGTTTTGCTGAAATTGTGGAAGCTAATTTTCAGTCTCGATATCTCTTTATTTCATTATTCTTATCTAAATCCTTTCATGGCTCATTCGGTTTTAAAACTGCAAAGGACATTTAGAGCCATTTACAATAGGCAAAAGCCATACAAAAGAAATATAACAAAAGTAAATGTTGTATAAAAAGAAAAATGTAAAGAAATGGTACAAAAAATCAAGTTACACAACATCCTACTAAAGGACAGGCAAATGGCTCACAATTATTTATTCCAAAATAAATTAGGAAATTTCTTGAGAATTTTGGAACATACATAATTTTTCAGAAAATAACATACTTGATTTGTTACATCATCTATTCTGGGGTTACGAAACTCTTGATAATTTATTACATTCCATAACATAATGTTGTAAAGTATGTTTCCGTAACTCACCGCATAATTTACATTTAGAGTTTTCATTATCTATGTATTCCCAAGAATATTTATATCCCAAACGCAACCTCATTATTAAAGTTTCTAGTTTAGACAGTGCCCTACCATATACAATATTGTTGTTTTCAGACACAAATAGTGTCTCATACTGACACTACCAGTTTAGAATTTGTCGAATTTCAGCCGCTTCCCACAAAGACCTTGATTTTTAGCTCTTTTTTTTTATTCTGCTCAGAGTCATTGTGCTTTCTGTATCAATATTATTTTTGTTTGTAGCATCCTTTGCCAAACTATCAGCCATCTCATTCAAATGAATCAACGTGAGATGGTACCCAGTAAAACTTGACAAAATACCCTTGATCTTCTATTGCATATACAAGTTCTTTACACTTACTAATTCCCTGTCAACTGATATCTAGAGTTAAGCGCAAGAAGAGCACTCTGGCAATCAACGAAACCAGACACGTCTTTCATCTTGTTTACTAAGGTTAACCCTTCATGAATGGCATGTAATTCAGCAGTAGTAGTAGAAGTTTTACCTTCTATTATTTTTGACAGCGTCTCGTCAGTACTCACATCATTTTCATAATATTCCCCACATCCAACCTCGATACCATTTACTGAACCATCACAGTACATATGTATACTATTAGCTTTAGGTAATGTGTTAATTTTAGACAGAATTAATTGTTTCAATTCGTATGTGTTGCACTCACTTTTTCTACAGTCAAGTTTACAAATGCTTACATTAATTTTGTGACACAACCACGGCTTCATTGGAGCTGCTACTTGTAATTTTACACAAAATTTTATATATTTCATCAGTATATTATACAGTTTCTTAAAATACATGTTATATTTAACAGGGGAAACTCTCTTGCATTTGATTTGTATAAAATTTGCATTATAGCTTGGCATTTGCTTTTGTATAAATTGGATTAAAATTCTTCTTATGTAAAATATTTGCTGTTTTTTTTTTTGTTTTTTTTTGCGTATTATGATTTTTGCCTGGAATCTTTTGAATTTATAGGCGAGTATAGCAGCATGCTGCTACACTTCATTTGATATCAATAAACTTTTTGAATTTGAATTTAGAGCCATCCATCCAAAGTGCGCCACGCTTATCATACTAAGAGACGACTCCCAGCTGGGCAAGGTTAGATTCGTGCTAGGATTGTTGCATGACACCCGAAAATATGTGGAATATATCTTGAAATTGAATGAAGTTTAGTTAAAATTGGTCATATTTTACAACAGTAACGATTTTTGACACAAAGTGATTAGAAGAAAAGTCCTAAAAATATAATTTCTCATAGACCTATAACACGAGCGTTTCATGACAACAGGCCAAAGACTTAAACAAGGCCTTAAAAAAAACTTTTTACTTATGGTAGAAAAAAGGTTTTTGTCTTAGTATCATTGAGCACTAACATAGATTCTCTTGAGTACTAGGATCTTATAATTTTTTAAACAGTAAATCGGAGTTTAAAAGCCATCAATCATACCGCATTCTTGAAAATGAATACTCCCGATTTCGAAAAGTACGCCAACCGCGGCGCCGCCATCTGTCGGTAACAGTGCGAAACACAACCAAACAACTCCCAAGAACGGTCGGCCCATGACTCTGAGTCACATACGCGCGCTTCGCCCTCTCCCAATCAGATCTCTCTTCGCTTAACTTCACTAAAAAGGTATGTTCTTGGTGATGATTTCATTATATACTAATTGTGTAAGTATTATGTACACTGTCAATGAGAACTGAAACGTATTACTAAGGTATTCTCTTGCGAATGGCAAATAAAGTATATTTTACAATCTCAACTTTAAATTCCCGTAGGTAGTCGTTGCTGGACCAGGCTCGTGGCGTGTGTAACAATACGACCCTCTTGAGATTATCAAGCAGATAATTAATACGAATGTAGTGTCAGTAATTATATTGGTTATCTTTCTAATTGCAAGTACTTATAACGACTACAGAAAGATACACGGGACTAATTAAACTATTGCATATTGTTATGCATCATATAATTAATCAACATTTGCAGGAACAGCATTTCATTATTCATGTCAAGCAAACATTTATTAGTCGAATAACAACCAAAATATGTATGCCCTTTAGTTTAAATACGTTGTATTGGAGTCTAGGAATTCTGATGGCGCCATGACTGAAATCTATACGCGGGAAAGAAGCTGTTTACAGTGTGGCTGATCTGCGACCGCTTGGTTAGGGGGTATCATGCTGCAGCTACACGCAATTCTTGCCCTTCGTCCCGTAGGCTGTAGAGACTGTTTCTGAATGGGGATCCTATAGTGACCGTTTGCTTTTCACCCTCTCCTTTGTTACTAGTCAAGATCTACAGTCCATGCCGAGTTGCAAAGTTTTTTCACGCACTATATAATCGTATATAAATATGTGTGTGTATAACTGAATGGCTATATAATTAAAACAAAATCCATGAAAGAGGGTGAAACTGTACTCCATTGTCTTACTTTTCCTCGTGGATTTTGTCATATATCATATATACATATATATATATATATATCATACATATATATATATAATATATGTATTATATATATATATTTATATAACATATATATTATATAATAGAATAATATAATATAACTATCCTTACTTCCAATTGATTCTGTTGCATTAATACAATTCTAACAGGACCTCATTGAAACTGGATAGTATCAAGCGGAGATATTTATTAAGGAAATATCTCTCACTCTAATTACACGACATTATAGTTCAATGATTGTATATGAAAAAAGGTGATGTGATAAAATTCATTCATATATATATCTATATATATATATATTATATATATATATATATATATATATATATATATATACTATATATGTGTGTGTGTGTGTGTCCACATTCCTTTGCCAGCAGAATGTACTAGTTATACTCTTATGTTTCTTCAGAATTTCTAGATTAGTGCTGCAAACACTTGCATTCAGTTGAGTACCTCATATCCGGCCGGGACACTTTATGGCAGAGAGACTGCCGTCATCGCCTTTATCTGTTAAGATAGGCAACGCTGTTGGCTTTTATGTTTGTTTATCTGCGAAACGGATAGTTTTCCCGGCCGGAACTATTATAACCTCGTAGATGACCCCTGGTCTTAAGTATGAAACTATGTTTTGACGGAATACACGTCTCTTAGTAAGGGGGCCGTGTTCGATTCCTGGACAAGACGCGTTCTCTGCAATCTGGTATGACTGTTGACCTCTTGAGTATTTTTGAGTTGTGGGAAAGTAGAACGGACTCTATCAAAACGGAAGTACCCCGAGGAGACCATTCTCAGCCCTTTTTTATTTTTTTTATTTTTTATTTTTTTATTTTTTTTTTATCGGTAACGAACTACATCATTTCTGCGCGTTTCTTACGTTAAAAGAAATTTGTGGCTGGATAGGATATTTGTGAATTTGAAAATGTCACGGTCAGTGTCAAGGATTGAACTCAGAATTTGGGCCGATTTATGAAATTCAGGCTATCAAGACAGGCACTGGGGCACTTTCGGTCATTTCACGGAGGAGGCTGGAGTGATTGGATAGCAAGGTAAACAGATCCAAGAAATCAGAGAAATGAGGCACAGGGATCTGAAAGTGGAACTGGAAAGCGATGGTTTGGAAGGTTGGAGAAAGGATGCGGGAATGGAGGTATAAAGTCTTGACTTATAATGTGAATTCAGCGAGAGGTGCAACACCTGAGGACACTGACCCTAATGGAGACCCGGGAATTAGGAATGGGACGGCGTATGCCAAAATGGACTTGTATTTGCACCTATAAGTTGAAACTTGCATAAGTAAATCCCACGTAATATACTTAGTATATTATGTAATACGATTAGCATGAGTATATTATGTAATACGATTAGCATGAATATAATCCATGTACAGGCCTGTACATTATCAGTCGCGTACGGCCGTCGACGAACATCATATCGTGCGCTGTAGGCATTACTAAACTGTTTACAGCATTCCTCTTGTTCTTAGCTGTAGGTACCCACTGATCAGCCTTTTGTCCCTTCCCGCTTCCTTTGTTCAGCCTTGATGTCCAACCTTCTTAATTATTACTCCTTCAGTGCAACTGTGGGGCTTTTCCAGTTCCACCTTGGAGCCTTGTACTTTGTCTCCTCAATTTTACTATATTAATAATTAATATAATTGCTACTTAGACTCAACCACCCTTGTGCTGGCATAGGCTCCTCTTCGGCAGCCCCATGGTATGTATCCAAATACTCTACAGAGCGCAGAATGGCCAAACAGGTCCCAGCGCTTGGCTTGACTGCATAAATTTCTTCAAGCCATAAACTGTATCATCAACGTTATATCCCGTTTTCATCTGACTGCTGTGTTAAGTGCTCAGTAATGCAAGATCAAGCCATGCTGCATTATGGCGTGAGGCTGACGTCGGCTCGAATCTTTAGTGTTGAATGGCTTTTTCTCACGTTCCCTGATTCGATTTCAATTGTTTAGATCAGGGGTTCTCAAACTTTTCAACTCCACGAACCCCTTATGAAGTTTCAAATTTTCTATCTACCCCCTAGACTAACAATTAATAATAATAATAAAAAACAATGTCAATCAATTTGAGTAGAATTAGTTTAGTACTTGACATTCAATAGGTTAAAAACGTAACACTTAGTAAGAAAATATGCTTGGAACTTCAGATGTACGATTACATGTAACTTAATTCTCCGACACGTTAGTTATTCATCGACCCCCTTTTAACCCCCTGGCTATTCATAAACCCCCTAGGATGGTCCTATTGACCACTTTGAGAACCCCTGGATTAGATGGAAAACGAGAACAAAACAAGTTAATGTCTAGGTTATTGGTTATTTACATTCTGGATGCGGTACTCAAACCTGGCGAAATTGTACGTGATTTCGTGTACATACGTAAAAGAAAAGCCTACTGAAGCTTAGAGAGTCTTCCCTATGGTCGAAAATGGGCCTTCTCTTACGCAGAATACAACTTAAGACCCAAATTCCGATGGAGTTGTTTACCTTTAGCGTTTACTGCCCTCATACGGGGCATATGGTGCCTGGGAACTCTCTCTCGCTCTCTCTGCCTGCCTGCCTGCCTGCCTGGAGACTCGGCTATTAGGATTTCTCATAGTTGTATGCGACATGCACACCACTTGAATCTTGTCTCATTAGCAAATTGAATCGACAGCATACACCTTAACAATTTCCAAAACCAAATGTGATGGGGCCTACGTTTTTTTTTTCCAAGTTCTAGTTTCTTTTATCTTTCCCATATTGCTGCAATTACGAAAGTTCAAAGAGTATTACTTGAACATCTGCTCTTCTTCCACTTTTAGTAATGATTACATTTTAATATATTACAGCAAATATAATTTTTTTTCTCATCATTCTGGAACATAATCAGGTCTCCTAGTGCTCCTACTTTTTCAGGCCCCCCTCCTACTTAGTCATACTTTTTTAAAGGAAACTCCTACTTAAAAGAGTGAAAAATAAAATTATATATCCTTTATTTAACTAAGTTATTAGTGACGTTGTTTTCGGTTGAGATATAGGCTGCCATCTAATGTTACAGAGTGCAAAGTTGGAGAAATCATCTGCTGAAACGGAGAAAATTTCAGATGAAACTGCTTCTCTAATCAAGAAGCGAAAAACTTGAGCCATAGTGCATTTCAGTGACTGACAAATTATTGTCGTAAGTAAGTTTGAGATGCCATTGTGAGGACCAGAGAGTAAGACAGGTAGCTGGGTACTGATAATTTATTAGTTGTTGTTTTTTAATTAAGCTGACCTTGTGTTAGCACGGGCTCTTGCTCACCGAGCAGCCAGTATTTATTTATTACAGACGAACTGGGTAGACATAGACGGGTTCGGACGGAAGGTTAGTGTCAGTCTCGCACGTACGAACAACCGTAAACAAAAGGGACAGGGCCCCCGCTGTGAATGTGTTTCTTCACAGACGAAAATACATGAATAATATTACATAGAGAGAACGGATTCCCGATGTTCGATTCTCGGCCATTCCATTCAGGAGTGAGAGATGTGTATTTCTGGTGATAGAAGTTCACTCTCGACGTGGTTCGGAAGTCGCGTCAAGCCGTTGGTCGGTCCCTTTGCTGAATAACCGCTGGTTCTATGCAACGTAAAAACACCATACAAACAATCATATATACATCAAAAGGAAAGGCGTAAAATGCTCTACAGAATGGGTAAAGGAACAACGCGGCTTGACGATGAGATGCAATAAAAATATGGAAAAAGCGTTGTCCTTACACCATTCTATACAGGCTCTATTTTTGTAACTGCTTCATTATTAGTTGTAAAATAGAACAAGCTAGAAAAAAATGCCTCTTGTTACTTGGTGGGGTTTCACCTTTCATAAAAAAAAAAAGTATTTGATGTAATGGAGCAGGTAACATCTGCTTACGTGTACTGATTATTCTTGGATAATGAATTTTAAAAGTTACTACATGTATGCAAAAATGATTATAATGTCCCATTTGGAAATCACATTTTATCCATGTGGCACTCCTACATCTGTAAGATAAAAACTCCTACCTTTTTTTTTCAAAGGCAGCCAGGAAGCTTTCATAATGTAGGTAATAACTTCAAGAGAATTTTATATATATTATATTATGAAAAACCTTCAAAGTTATACCTACATTACGGCGGTCTCCTAGCTGCCTTTGGAGAAAAAAAATAAAAAGGTAGGAGTTATAACCTTGAAGAATTAGGAGTGCCACATGGAACCATGTGATATTTCAAATGCGACATTTTAAGCATTTCATTGCATACACGTATTAACGTTTAAAATTCATTATACAAGAATAATCAATCGGTACCAGCAAGCAGGTGTTACTTGCTCCATTACATTACTTTTTTTTTATTTTATTTTATTTTTTTTTTCTTTTGACGAGTGGTTAAATTTACCTCCTGTGAGTAATACTGAGTCCCGGCCCCCTGTCCCGGCCCTGCCTGTTTGGTTGTATACGTAATTATGTGGATGTATGATATTTCAATCTTTTCTATTATGTTTGTGGGACGTAATGAACAGTCCTCCATATATTATACTCTATTATATAATTATTATATATATATCTATATGATATAAGTATATATATATAGATATATTATATATATAATATTAATATTATATAAATATATAATATAATATATGGAAATGGAACTCTTATCCAAAATATTAGACACATTTCTATCGGCCAATTCCATTTCTTGCTGGATGTTAAGGAAACCTAGGATGCGGTGCCTTTTATATTCGTTCATCGACGATTCACTGAATTAGGGAAGGTTGTTCTTTGAATAAGAAGTTTCCAGTAGAGCAATAAATAACTTAATATAACATTTGAGTTTTTTCAATTAAAATCCAAGCTGGATTTGACGGGTCCCATGTCCTGTACATCAATTTGATTTAAAATAACAAGTTTTGCTTGCTTTATGCGACAATTAACCAACATCGTTTATATTTTTTGCTTATTTTAGCTCTTGATGGAACCAAATTTAACTTAGCACAAACATTTCTAAAAAAAAAAATAATAATAAATAAATAAAAAATTAAAAGTTAATTGATTACACACGAGCAAAAAATAAGATCGAAACAAAAAATGTATCAAAGAGGGCCCATTAAACTCTGCCTATTTACTTGCAAAGTGTTCCTATCCCATATATACCCTCAAGGAAGTCTTGTTCAAAATTTTCCCGACCTCTAACGGAAACTTTTAAGAGTATCTGAATTCAGTCTCATGTCCCTTTTACATTGTAAATAAAAAATGAAAATTGAAGCCTCATAAATGAAAAATGTAAAAAATAGCCCTGCCACCTAATGTAGCATAGATAAACACCCAAGACTGTTACACACCCCCCCCCCCACCCCCCCCCCCCCCCCCCCCAAGAACCCTGAATAAGTGAACACTCGGGTAGAATCTTCCCATAGGTATAAGGGGAAAAAAAATGGTAAAAATCAACCTCTTATTTAGGGGGAAAACGTGACATATCCAAGGGTGGAAATTGTACGCTTATCGATGAGTACATTTACATGAAATTTGAGTTCTCCGTCATTATGAGAATTAAAATTTCATATTCATGAAAGGCATTCGATTGATGGCTTGAAACATTGGCAAGTGGAACCGCCAGTGGACATCGCAGGTGACGTGACTGAAGTTTGACAGAATCATACATACTTCCTAATATTCAATCAATATATTGACATCAGTTTGGGTTATACTGCAGTACAACATTCGTTCAGGCCCCATTGCCCCAGTGTGATTCTCTAAAAGAACAATGTGTAAAACCTGTCAATACCCCAACTACATCAAATTCTTGCTCTTTTGGGTAGTCGCCTGTAATTATTATAGACATGTCCTCTTCACGAACGTATTTAAAATTAATTTATAGTTCGTATTTCCTAATGGACGGGGAGAGATATTTTTACTGTGAAATTTGTTTCTCTTTACCCCAAGACTCCTTTTCTATTATTTACTGTAGAGTTCTATACGTTGGCAACTTTTTCATCAGAATCGTGACTGAGCACAAGATGTAAAGACAGCTGCTCTTTGTTTTTGTAGTAAGTCATCGCCGTTTTTTCTAAGGTATTCTTTTCACATTGTGCCAAATAGAATGATAACCACGCTCTAACTATTTCTTTCGACCTTTTCCTTGCGCCAAATCAGTTTGCATCTCTGGTTGTTTCCTTCCACCTTGAATACTTACATAGTCGTCACATTTTGAGCTACGTATGAAGGGAGCGAAAGATGGAATTTGCAGCGTCAATGTTTTAACTCGTCGATTCGTCACTAACACAAGTCACCGTTGGACGAGACAAAACAAAGGCTTTGTAGGATCTGTGGTATATCACAACCTTTTAAGGTTTACAAATATCTGCATCGACTTGCATCCTTAGCTACTGACACACTCTCTCTCTCTCTCTCTTGCTCTGGGCGTAAACAAAAACAATACAACATTTACCAGGGACAAGTTCGGGAACATAAACTTAGGTAAACCATGAAATTTGACCATATTCCTTGACCAAGATGGGAATGCTATATTACGTTGAGCACCAAGTAAAATATCTAGTGTCATCATCTCCGACTACATAACAAAGTCAACTCGAAGCAAACTGTTATAAACACTCGCATGAATAAGATCGTCTCAGACGATCTCCGTCTTTGCCTACGTTATTGTAACCCAAACAAGAGTGCTCGTGCGTCGTTCGAACTAAGGTAATGAGAGAGGTACCGTAAGGATATAGTATATTATAAATACTGTCTCTTACCTACAACTAAACTGTACACGTTAATAGGCGTAATTTGGACAAGTTCCAGGTAATCTTTTCGGCTGAGGCAAGATGCAATGCTAGCGCCCATTGCAATGATCCTAACTTTATCTGGGACGTGAATTCGATCTAGAAAACGGATAGGTGGAGCCGGATCATCAGGCTCTCTCTCTCTCTCTCTCTCTAATACCATGGGATTTTGACAATTTTTTGTAACAACAATGTATTAGATAATACACGTTAAAAATTGTAATGTTTGTGGGAATGCAACAGAAATAACTCCTAACGGTTGCCTTGGGTAAGGAATCATATATGTTATAGATAACTCGCGGATCACGAACCTTAATAGAAAATTTGGACTGCTATTCACAATGACCAGCATGCAAATGATAAAAATCTAAGAAGCCATTAACTTGCTGTGCATTATTGCTTTGGGGGTTTTAGGCTCGGTTTCGTTTGTCTGTTTCATTGTCTAGGGTCATACGCCGTAGTTTCCTCCCAAAAGACAAAATCTTACCATCAGTTCTCGAGGTATCTCATCAAACCATGCACACCGACATAGACAACGTTTGGCATTCTGGCGAAGGGTTAAGATCTTAGAATGACTCTGGGTAGATGATGATGATTATCTGTTAGTGGGCGTGAAGAATATTTGATCATTTGCTAACCATCAGTTCATTTTTTTTTTACTAAGGCGAAATGTAACTTAAGAACCAACATTCGTTTTTCAGTTAAATTTAGGTTTATCATAGTTTTACTCGTACACAGGCGTTGGTAATCCGTCAAGTCCAAGACGAGTACGACTGGCGCCGACCCGTCAGACATAGCAACACCATCGATTGCGCCTGACCCACGCAGGGGAGGGGCGGGCGGGCGGTTACATCATCTGATTCTTAACCTGGCGCCTTCAAAACAGAGGCTTTGAGATTCTCAAGACATGCATGCAACATGTCTTCGCAGTAATATCGGTTATTATAACTAGTATTAAAAATTTCGAAAGATGGCTTTACCTTTGTTGGGACGGGAGGTTGGATTAATAGAGAATAGTGCCTTTGTTGACCTAATACATGAATAGTATGCTCTGTCTTCCCTTCCATCGACATGCGTCGCACTCAGTATGGAGAAGAACAAAGGCTAGCTACTATAGCATCCTAATTCCAAAAGGATTGGCGCGAGCCAGGGCAACATGCTCTAGTGCCTTCAGTAACCCCGTGGAATGAAGACAAAATATACACTTATTTATTCACATATCGACATCCATCGACTTGTCACACTCACACTATAATTATATGATGTGTGTGCGAAGAAAGAGCGAGTTCAGACTGTATTCGCTGTATTCGATGTCGATTTCAGACACCCTGAGTGAGAATTTATTGATGAAATGTATCTAAGCCAAAAATAACTGCATAGATTCGACATTCTACTGAGAATATGACGAGATACGTGGGACAGCATAACCTGGAAGTCTGAATATCAAAATAGTAGTTGCAGTAATTGCTGGTGGATACTGTAGTGCCTTCATATAAATACCAAGATGTAAACCTCCTGTAAATACCAAGATGTAAACAGTCACTGACTTTTACCGTTGTCCGAAATTCTTATTAATTCTGATACGAACCCCAAAAGGTTGATTACGATATAGCGCAAAACTTACTTTACTCGTTACATCAGGAAAACATGTATTAAATTTATTAATGTTTACAGTAGAAACCCCTGAACGGGAACATGACTTTGGTCACTTGGTGGATAGTTTGACTGATTGATTAATATAAAAGAATTTTGGCATACATGCCAAACACGGCAATTAAGGGCATTCAGCGCTGAAACGGAAAAATTGACGATGTAAAGATTTGAAAGGAGTAGTTAGGAAAACCTCAAAGCAGTTGCACTCTGAATCAATTGTTAAAAGATGATTGACAGTAAGATGGATGAAAAAGAATATGAATGGAGTTAAAGTAAAAGGAATAAGCTTCAGTGCCTTGACTGCAAGCGGGTGAGAGTAATACGCGTTTTTATTCAAGACAACACAAGAAATCCTCGTTAATCCTAAAGTTATCGCGTATTCAACATGTACATTTCTGCTGCATTTTTGTGCAGGCTTTTAATTTGCTTCTTTGCTGCGTTTTCTTCCATTTTCATGTTTTTAACAACGACACCAGTATTTCCCTCGAGTGTGCAGCCTGAGGAATTATTTGCGTGAAATCTATAAATTCGTCTGGCGTTTCCGTTTTGCTTTGTGTGGCACCTGACGTAGTCGCGTTTTTTGCCGATTTAGTCTCTCTCTCTCTCTCTCGTTAGATCAAGGGTCTTGTAACCGGTCTTATTTAGCTTTCTTCAAGGGAACATATCATCAGTTGCATAGAAAAAAGTCTAACTAAATACTGCCGCTGAATGGCCTTCTTGGCCCTAGTGTCTGGGCTTTAGCCCTAAATATCGCACATCCATCTAACTAACTACGTAAAATTATGAACGCATAACAATTTACGGTTGGAAGACAATGAAGACACAAAATAGTGCTTATGAAAGGACGGATGAAATATGACTTCTCTCGTTAAGTTCTTGGTAGTTTATTTAATTAAATGGGCTTTTCCACGATTACTGCCCTCGTAAAGCCCAAGGATTTTAAGTATATATCACACAAAAAACTAAGACTTATACTCTAGAATTCTACAGCCTTGTTCTGATCGCCTTGTGGTTTAATATTTCCTTACGTACAACAGTCTCCAACTGTTCAGTACTTGTTCGACTCTGGCCAAAATATGCTGAGGCCCTGTGTTAGACGGAGGGTCGTGACTCATCATCACAGGCGATGATGCACACCCTAAGTGACTCCCTCCGGCCTCCGCGGGCCCACAACGACACATACTGAATCTAGGAGTTGGAGAGTATACTCGGTTACGTACTCAACTCAGTTGTCTTTTAAGGTTTCATTGGCATTGGCTCTCGAGAATTTCGTGAACGGTGACGGTTCGGTCTGAATACTGAGCTTAAATAGTAAAAGTGTTCGCCTTGGCAAGTGTCTTCCTTAAGGTTAGTAATCATAGGAAGCCCATTCCCCTGTTGCTCTATGTTGAAGTGACTTTCAAATACTAAATAAAACGTGTTACTGTGTGTGTGTATTTTATATATATGTGTGTGTATATAGTATTTTATATATATTGTGTGTATATATACACATTATATATATACATACTTTTTAATGCAGTTTTTCTCTTTGTTAGGTAGGGTTTGGCGCCAAGGGAGCGCATTTCAAGCCGACATTCAGTGTGGTCAGGTCGCGTGCATCACTTGCATGTAACTCAAATTGCATGTTCATTGATCAATAAGAACTCCACCCACCCCCGATTCATCGATGCCCGACGTTGTGACTGCAATCACGTGCTGTGATTATTCGTAAAATTCATGTACACATACATATACAGACACAATTTAGGCCAAAAACCATGCGCTGGGACCTACGAGGTCATTCAACGCTGATAGGAAAATTAAGTTATAGGTTGAAAGGTGTAACAGAAGGAAACCTCGAAGTTACACTATGAAACAATGGTTATCAGAGAATGAAAGAATCTGGGTGGAGGTACAGTAATAGGGGAAAAGGTGGTTGCAACTAGCGGCCAGATTTATGCTGCATAGTACTTTTATTTATTTTTTTTTTTTTGCAGTGCACGATGCGTAAGGTACACTACCCCCTAAGGGGGTTTATATATTACTGGTTGAAAGCTAAGGGCTATTATTCGCTGGCCTGCCTCCCACCCTTTATCAATCAGTGAAGGGCGGGAGTCAGTCCAACGAGACGAAGTCCGTGGCTTTAAACCAGTGTTTTAATGGGCCTTTTATACTTGAGACGTATCCTGTTATAACAAGTGTATATATATATTATATATGTGTGTGTGTGGTGGATCTAGGGACGGTGACTGGAAATCGACGAAAATTTCAAAACAAAAGTCATCCTTCGATTTATCTCTTTAACTCGTGTCACGTCCGGTACATTTGGATTTGTCCAGTTACATAGTACGAAGTGTTCACGTAAAGGCAATCTTGGGTATTCACATAATCTCCTACGCAGCATAATCATAAAGGCCAGGTGTGTAATGAAAAATGTAGTTTTAAAATTACCTGTAGGACGTAGTTAGGTAATTTGTTTATAGTTCTTGCTTTTTAATTTACAATCCATGAAGACGATTTCGTTAGCTCACATTCGCACTGAATCGTAATGTAAAACTTTGCTACATCTCATGATATTCATGAAACGTTTCAATTTGGAAACCCGTGTAGATTTAGACACGCTGCCACACCTAAGTATCAGGTTAAGGAAGACAAGTGTCCTTGAACATTTACTGAAATGTGACGACTTAGAATGATAGAATGAAAGGTTCTCCGCAAGATTTATTAGGTTCATGGGCCCGACAAGTGAAAGAATATTTTAAGAGAACGAAAATGAACTGTAATTAATATTGATGAGTTGTCTTGGACGAACACCTGTAGATTATTACGCTGGAATGTTAAAATACGTACAATTTGTTTTATGCTTTTCCATTTAAAATTTTTGACAATGTCTTATACTTTAACTATTCTTGCACCCAACTAAATAAGTTGCCTTCGCGAGCAAGCAAAACAGGCACTTAAGAGTCTCTGTGGGGAGAAGGAAGGCCCATTTCCTAATATTGTAATTTTACTCGAATCTCACGACACCCAAACCCAGCCGAGCTTAACCCAATTGAGAAGAGTCTACCCCTGCAGTGCCCATTCTTAAGTGAATAAATGCACTCAGCCCTTTCCAGGCTCATAGTTCACGCTCGGTGATCAAGGAATCTCTTGTGCATTCTTCACAAATAGTTCATTTTTCAAGTACTTGGCCTGTGTATTCGAAAACTGAATTTTACCCAACTCAGTTTGGTGATATAACTGATATATTTTTCCAATGAGAAATTTGGATATATAATTTAATGTGCATTGGATACATACTATACACTTGTGATTATTGCAAGCTTTCCATGACATCTGAAGGACTAACTTCTTAATGAATCTCACTTCCTTGCACTCATTGTTTTCGCTAGAATATAACAGGAGATTTATCATTCTTTATAAATCGGTTAAACCGAATAGCAAATATTATTTCAACCCCTCCGTTAAACCTATACTAATCAATCATCGATGACACTTACCTGATAAAGTTACACAGTTATCACTAATAGAATAGTTAATAAATCTGTTTACACAAGACACTTCATACAAACATACGTACCCTACAGTAGGCGATGGGGGTTAGGGAAATTGGCGAACAAATGTTGCAGGTACACACACTGCCAAAGTCAAATATTCAATACCATCATCATGCTGTTTTAAAACTAAAAATCTTATAAAAACAAGTTAACACCTTGCAAGTCAAGTGGTCAGTGGTTCAAATAAGATATGACGCCATCTGACTTTCATTTATGCATAAATTACAAAACAGATCAATGGAGTACAGAAGCTTGTGGAATATTCCTCTGCCAATACCAGCATTCGCTCACAGTTGCTACCTTTCCGTGACAACAGCACATGTATTGACGCCAGGGACAGTACAAGTCAAGTGCATTGAACCTTTCTTAGCCCATCCCGCGAGGTCTAGTCATTAATAGACGATCACTGGAACGGCTACAACTTGACTTTCATCATGGCTTGGCATTGTCAACATCTTTTACTGGTAGTGCGACACGGTTGTCACGCATTTCTTTTGATTTTTATACTGATTTTACAGTCGTTTTTAAGAATAAAATATGAAGGTGCAAGGTTATGTAACGTGAAAAGGTACATTTGGTAAATTACTTGTGTTAATTAATCAGTTTACAACTTGTGGGTTCTCAAGAATGAATGAGGTTTAACGCAAAATGAGTACAAGACCGTTCATTTCATTAAAATACCTATGTGTATCATAATTTCTTTACAAAGTCAGTACTCTATACTAATATTGATACTGTAAAAATAAATTCGCCCTACCAGCGGCAGAATGCCCCTCATTGATTTCCTAGAGAGCCTAAACAGTGATTTATGTGCCGAAGGGTAGGACAACAAAAGTGGATTACAAACTAGGATAAAGAAGGTATAGTAGGGTCAGCAGGCCCATCCGAAAAATGTTCCCGTAAAACGTAAAGGTGTATAATTTGTGTCAGCCTTGGTATGAAGGCTATGAAAAGGTAATATGCAAGGCAATCTCAAAGCAATAAAAGGTGAAAAGTGAAAGAACAAATTTGCAGGTTTGAAGATTCAGAAATCAAGAGAATAAAGGACATTTTGTGATACTGTTTAACAAGGGGCTTATAGCATGTTAGTGAGTGTCTTGCCTGGCACACACACAGAGCTTAAGATCCTTTATATTATTGTTGTTCGTTACAGGGGAGCCAGGCAAGTTGCTCTTGTGCCCTGTGAGAATCATGCTACACTATCAAAAAAGAACCCAACTTTTATGCCAGTGTCCAGGGTCTTAGTTTTACAAGCAGGAACAAGAGGAGTGTCTAAGGACACTTTCTTTTGGGCTTCATGAAGTGATCGAGAATATATGGTTCATCCTACAAAGAGGATAGGTATCTAGTCCATGCAAGAGCTCACAAAGCAAGGGTATTGGCCCATCCCTAGCCTTTCAGAGAAACTTCAGTTTCACAGATGATAAGGGCACATGGTTAGCAGTGCCTGAATTCCTTCACCCCATTTTACTGTAGGCATATTGACCATAAGTCCTTGGTATCTTTTCTTAGGACTTGTGGTGGGTGCTCAACAGGTTGTGTAGTTTGTAAGCTTCTCTAGGACGCAAATAAGTATCTCCTACACAATATACATACCTTTCAGTTTTTATAGGAATTACTATTTAGTGAAGCTGGAAACCGGCTGTTTTACTTATAACAAGGAGGCATGGTATAGTTAACTACTTAACGATCAGGTGGGAGGCCCTCCCACCAAGTCAGTAGTGTCACTTTACTTTTGGCCCTCATATTTGTTTAGACGTGCCTCCCTGCCCTCTGCCCTGCCTGCTATTGCTTTCATCATTATTTGCAAAAATGCTTCTTTCCGGGTGGGACTGTGTCTTTTGTTGACCCTTTGCTGCCTTTTGATTTATCTCATGGAACAGCAACCCCAACTACCATCTGATTCTCAGGAGTGTAAGCCAGTTACCATGCATACCTGGCATGGTTCACTCAACAGCTAGGCTGGAAAAAAAAAATAATAAAAATTAAAATGCAGCACACCAGTCCAGCCAAACTTGAGGTCTGCCTAATAAAGAAAAATGCACATCAATGGAAAGTAGATGATATGCAAATGCACAAAATGTAAGAAAAAAAATTATAAAAACTTCTCCCTACCTTCCACAAGTTGAAAATTACTATTTACAATCTCTTGGGGGCCCTCTCTTACAAGACAATCGTAAATTTTACCAAGTTATACATGTTTTTTTTCTATATTATAACTTGCACAATATCAAAACAGATAAGAACTTGACCCAGTAACAATTCTCTGTATAATTGTAAAATATTTATGTAAATTTACTGTGATCAGAGATACAGTAACTTTTCTGGATTATGCATGTTTTTTCTAATATTAATTACAAATATAACCAACATAGTATCATGAAAGATAAAAATTAAAACCAACAGCAACCTCTGGGTACATTTATGAGCAAATATATCGAAAGGTGTGAGAGAGAGAGCAGCAATACGTGACCCCTTGAAGTCAAGTACACCACTAAATCATGAGCCGCCTAGAATCGGCGACATTAAAGGTTAAGGCTTGCAGCCATTTCTGCTTCTCCACTAACATGGGTCCTCATTTCCTTTGCACATTGTGCTGAGGATTTGAGTGCACCCCTGATTCTGTCTACTGATTGCTGTGACTGGTCCCCAGAGCAATGATCAATGTACTTGTTGAGGAATAGGCAAGAAGAAGCTCTCCAAGTGACTACCTTGCGAGCAACCCCTTGGATGTTTTTATTCCCTCAATGAGACTTCCTTGCCTTGCTGCCCCTCCTGCAAAGTGGCTTCCCCTTCATCATCTTCCCTCACTTCATCTTGGAGATAGTTGTTGGAAAACTGGGGACCAGGACTAACTCTCCGCAGTGACCTTTGCTTGCGAGGAGGGAGAACCTTCTCCCTTGGCTCAAATGAAGGTGGCCCCCACAACCCTGACTTTGTTTTCTGGCATGGAGGTGGACAAACTCCGAGAGACCTGGCAATCCCTAGGTCTCCATGGAGTTCCTTCAATGCAACGGTTGCTGGGTCACCTTCGAGCAGCCAAAGTCCCTGCTCCTCCTGTGACTCACACCTCCACCTCTGCTGTGACCATATCCACAAATTAAATATCTAATGCCAATGGGTGTATCCATGCACTCCACCCTGACAACCCCAGAAGTAGTTCTCAAAACCACCATCGCTCCTGTTGTGTCTTCAGCAGTGCCTGTTGCTGGCCCCCTTTTTCCAGCTCCTGTGTCTTCCTCCAACCACAGGGAGTAGATCCTCCACACCCTCTTGAAGAAGTTGAAGAAGAGATCCAGGAAAGTATCACCTTCTTCATTGTTATCGCTGTCTTCTGCTTCTGCCTCCTCCCCTCCCTCCTGGAAGAAGACCCATACTGGGACTTGGGAAACGGCCATATCCCTCTCCTAGAAAGACACAGATCTTGTTTGCTCACCCAGGTCTTTGGGCTTGGGGAATGAGTCACAAGTTTCTTCGAGACTTGCTGATTCCAGAGGCAGGGGTACTCAATCCTCCAAGGAGAGCCGGGCGCTGGCTTGGCACTCTGCCTCAAAATGTAGTGGTCTGCTTGCCTCTACTCAAAAATCTCTGGACTTTCAAACAGAGAGGTCATCCACAGAATCTTCGTTCCATGGTAGGTCCAAGAAGGGAAGTGTAGCTCAATCAATCAGTCCACAAACCGGTCCCGACACGTGAGAGAGGATGGGGTCTAAGCGAGCAGGTGCTTCCCCTCCCCCTTGTGCTACTTGTCTGAGTAAGTTTCGAGGGTCCTGTGAAGGTCTTGCAGACTTGAGGCTCCACCCACTGGGAGTGATGTCAAGGAGGTCCCCCTTAGAATTGTCTTTCTATCAGGAGACTTCAGTCTTGAAGATGACTGGATTATGTTGCAAGGACAGTACAGGCACTCGCCCAAAGGTGTGCGATTGCTCTCCCTGGCCTGCTCCTCATTCAAGTTCACACAAACAGGTCTGCTCGCCTCTTAAGAGCCATAACACATTCTCGCGAGCCCTTTTCTCTCCTCCAGACAGCCCATAGAAGGGACTCTCCTAGAGTGGGTTGTGATCGCTTTTCACTTGCCTTGCCTGTCAGCACAGCGGGTTCTGACAGGACAGGTAAGGGTACTTGCTCTCCCTCTCCTGTCCCGTCGACTTCTTGGGGGGTACACCGGGAAGCATGAGTTGGACAGAGGGCTCATGATTCTCACTCACTATCTAGCCGCAGCCCTATCGTGAGGACTTACAAAGCGGGCAAGGTTCTCTGACCTACCCATTCGTGAGCTCAAGTGGTTGAGCAGGAAGCTGGGGGTCTTCTGGTGAAGTTCTCCCACCTGCAGGGAGAGTATTGAGGAAGGACCCACGGGTCCTCTTCCCTGTGATGCAGATTTTCTCAATATACAGAGAACCTCTGCTGCGATTGCACTGTTGGTTCTTCAACACAACAATCTTAGGGTAGGGGTCACGTCGACATCCACTGATCATCTTTCTGGCCTTGAAGGTTTCTGGGGACTCAAGAAGGGACCCAGAGCCTCTGTAGGCTTGCTGTGGTCCTCCTTGCAGAGGGGTTATTGGACGAGGTTACAGTCTACCCCGCTATATGCGGATTCACCTATTTGCAGATTTTTCTAAGGACCATATTTATCTATTCATGGAAAATCCTCCTATTCGCAATGTTTTTCACTGAGAAATATTCATAAATCACTGTACTTTCATATCCTTTTCATGACTAAATGCACTTTTTGTGATAAAATTATTAAAATACTCTAGTACTACATGCATTTTCAATTTTTTTTAATTGTTTTTATAGGGGTTCCAAGTATTCATGGACTTGAGCTATTCGTGTGTGTGTGGTACCCAGTCCCTGCAAATGGGAAGTCTACTGTAACTCATCTCTGGGGAAGAGAGTTCCTCCGATTTAACCGTTCAGCCAGGCTACTTCCCCCTACTCTGCCTTGCCAGAAGAAATGTTATGTGCTCGACCACTGCCGACAAAACAGGTTTACCTAGACTTGGTTAGCTTAGCTCTGGGGCTCTTGCTGAAGCATCTGGAACAGAGAACATAGTCCTCACGCAACAAGCTTTGGCTTGTAGGAACAGACTAGTACGTCTTCTGCTCTTGCAATGGTCCCCAGGCACTTACAGTCTAATCTTTCTGGTCCAGAAAGAATCAGGGGAGTGGAGGCCAGTCACTGACCTCTCTCCCTGAACCGATTCGTTCATCAGACTAGGTGTAAGATGGAAATAGTGCGGTCTGTGCTTGCCTCCATCAGGGAGAACGATTTCATCCACGGGCAGACAGTAGTTCAATTCAGGGTCCTTTGCTTCAGGCTCTCAACCGCTCCCCAGGTGTTCATGCATATGTTTACCCGAGTCACCATGGGCCCATTCACACAGGATACGTCTGGTGAAGTACCTTGACGATAAATTAGTCTTGGAGAAGTCTCGTCTGCAGTTGCTCCAAGACAGGGATCGCCTTCTCAAGATTTGCTGCAATATAGGGGTCGTAGTAAATCTCAAGAAACCCAATCTTGTACCCAAGCAGACAACAGGAACCTCGTACTAATAGGGGAGTGTCTAAACACTCCTCCTCCCAAGATGCTTCTATTCTCAGATGCTTCAACCGAGGGATGGGGCGCACACCTGGATGAGTTTATGATCTCAGGTGTGTAGAACTGGGAAGACAAGCACCTTCACATCCTGGCTCTACAAGAATTTAGAGATTGAAAGATAGGACACTCGGTGTTGGTGATGATTGTGCAAATGTCAACAAGGCTAGTACTTATCTCCCACTAGGAGAGCTGTCTGCCAAATACACACCAAGCAAGAAGAATATAGTAGCCAGGATCAAGTGACAGGAACAGAATGGTCCCAACAAATGCACATCATGAGAAGGCATTTTGATCTTTGGGGTTTTCCATCAATCAATCTCTCTGCCACCCAGCATAATGGGAAACTCCAGGTATTTTCCTCCATCATTCCCAACCCATGGGCCAACCTGAACGTTTACAACTTGCAGCGTTCTGCCTGCTCCACTCTGTGATGAACAGAGCAATGATCACCAAGGATCTCACAATGACCCTGCCCCCTGGTATCAGGACCTGCTAGCTCTTCTTGTCAAGGCACCTAGAGAGATTCCACCTTGGCACAACCTCCCAAGTCAATCGCATGCAAAACAGTTCCATCAGTCCGTGGAGTTGCTCACACTTTCACGGCTGGAGACTATGAAGCATCTCTTGCAAATGAGAGGCTCTTTTCACCATGCAGCAACAGAGATGTCTATATATTTATGACAATCCTTTTCTGCAGTCTAATGAGGCAAATAGGCTGTGTTCTGTGGTTGGTGTCATGGACAGGGTCTCTCTCTGGTCACAGAGCCACTATTTAGTAGGTAGTGGACTTTCTCATTTTTCTTCACTGACAGAAGCTCCTCTCTGTCTCAGCAATTAAGGACTATAGGGCCACCCTGGGCCTAGTCCTCTGCCTAAGAGATGTGGATACTTCCTCATCGTTTGAGATATCCCTACTCATGAAGAACTTCGAAAGTCTTGACTCTCTCAGGGAACTCAGGTCCCCTAATTGGGATGTAACTCTCGAACTTAAGAGCCTAACTAGGCCACCAGGGATCTAACTCTCGAGACAGTTTTCCTGCTAGCCCTGGTATCGGCTAAGAGTGTAGGTGAACTACACAGACTTTCCTTTGATGTTAAACACTCGAGGGGGTGGGGATCGGTTACTCACGATTTCATCCCGGATTTTGTAGTGAATACTCAGAATCCATCACTTCCTGATGCCAGAGTCAAGTCCTTTATGATCCCCTCTCTAGAGGACTATGTTGATAATGATCCAGATTAGATGTTATTGTGTCCTGTTCGAGTGCTGCAGCGCCATCTGAAGAAGACCCGACATCCCAGGCCTGAGTGTTGACGACTCTCCATTAGCACTGGCTCGACTGAGAAAGAAGTGTTCAAGAACACTATTTCTTTTTGGCTTCATTAGACAATCAAATGGTCGTACTCTGCTTCAGGTGAGGGCATCTCCAGTACGTTCCGTGTGAGTGCTCACAAGTTAGGGCATCGATCCGTCCATTGCGTTCTGAAAGAATCTGTCGATTCCTCAGGTTCTGAAGGTGTGTGGGGTCACGCCAGGCCCCCCGTTGACATGGTGAGTGCATACAACACAGCTTCTTTTCTATAATTTCTCATATTTTATAGAAGCAAACCCTTCTCTCTCTCTCTCTCTAGAACATGGAGAGAGGGACGGACAGTGTGAACCAATTGCTTTTTATGGCCTTATCATTATCTCCAACCAATAAAGATTATACCTACACTCTCTCTCTCTCTCTCTCTAGAACATGGAGAGAGGGACGGACAGTGTGAACCAATTGCTTTTTATGGCCTTATCATTATCTCCAACCAATAAAGATTATACCTACACTTTTATCTCGAATGATGTTGCTTTATACCCATCATTTCGAGAAAGTGCCCAGAAGTCAGACAATCAAACATACAGTTCCTATATATTTTGTTCATTTTGTCAAGAGGTAAAGTCTTTCCTTGATCTTTTGACCAGGAAGAAGACCTAGGTGTGGCAAACTACCATTCAATTCAGAGACTTATTCACCTTCCTCCCTCCAAGAAGTAAGTCTTCCTATGTGAAGGCCAAAAACTGTAAATTATGTAAGACATGAAAGTAATTTGTTTTTTTCCTAACTATACAAACCTGAGGTCTACATACTTAATTCCCACCTCATACCACCCCTCAAGCCGACACAATTACCGGCCCTGAAAGTAAAATGACGCTCTACTGACCAGGTGGGAGTCCCTCCCACCTGGCCGTTAAGCTAGCTATCTATCATACCACCTTGTTAAACTTGAACGGACGATTTCCAGCTTTGCTGAATAGTACAGGCAGTTCCTGGTTATCGGCGGCAAAAACCGCCATTAACCGAAACTCTGATTTATGGCACCAAGTTTCGGTTAATGGTGCCTCTGTTAGGTATGTTATGGCGCCATAAATTGCCAAATTTATGGTGCTAACCGAGTGCCGTCAACCAGGATTGCTTGTAATTCTACATAAGGACCTCAGGTTAGTCTAGTTAGGAAAAATACAAATTACTTTCAAAATTTATCATAGTGTACTGGAGGTTGCTGTAGTCATTGGTCCCCTGTTCACTGAAGATCGGGAGCATGGCATTTCCAAGTGAGACTCGGCTAGCCAGTCAGTTGAGGGATAGTTGAGGGATTTTTCCTCCCACTTAGAGTTTTATATCTCATGAAAGGCAGTGGTTTATATTTCTGTCGGAGCAAATAAAATATTTTAGGTGATTTTTAGTATCCTGGGATACACATACAGACCACAACCTTTTATTTCAAATTCGGGATTTTGTCAATATAAACGCCAATTATAACCAAGTATCCCAGATACGTAGTGGTTTTGTTAAAATTTTTGAAACTGGATCTATGCTTACCAAATATTAATGCATTTATACTCTTATCCACTAATATGAAATTGTTGGGTAGAATTGCAGCATTCAGTTGCCAAAGGTTCTTATTGTAAAAGATTGCTTATAATCTAATAATTCTTTTTAGTTTCAGGATGAAGACCACACTAGCAAGTTTGGTACTTTTGGTTACTGTCATCCATTTTTGTAAGTACATACTGTAATTTGAACTTTTGAAATAATGTCATAAATTGAAAATTTTGACCAAGATCATGACAGATACTGTAATTAAATTTACTAATATTAATTTTTAGTAGAGATAATTTCTTCTTTGTATCCTGAATAATTTCTAGGAATTTTTATAATTTTTAATAGCTTTAATGCAACTTTACAGTTATGTCTATAAAACTAATACTTTAAGAACTTGACAACAGACCAAGTAGAAAGGCAGTTTCATTTTTTTCTATACGTACTCTAATTTAGCTTCAATTTTCAGCTGAGGCCTTTCTGTGCTATCAACAAGAAATAGGTGGTTCTCGGAGCATCATTTTCTGTACAAACTCATGCTTCTCAATGGGAGGCAGCCTAGGTATGTTTTTAACCCTGTTCTTCATCTCTCGTACTTTGTTTTATATTATATAAACTTGCTATAATGAATGTAGGAATCTGCATGATGATAAATGCTATGTGGAGTAGGGCAGCCAATGTGCTGACAAAAAACAATGGAAACAAGCTTTGTAGGGGGTTAGATACAGAGGAGCTGAAACTAAAAGCAGTGACTAGTAAAATAAGAGATAAAAGTTGTGGAATTTGCCTACCACAACATTTCAAGAAGCCTAGAGAGGAGTTGAAACATCAATTTTATAATTGACATCTAAGAAAAGGCCTTTTTGCGTGACAGCCTGTGCTACTGTAAGGCCAGCTTAACCCTTAATGGATGGATATGCTCACAGGAGTAGCAATACTGTAAAAGGTTTTGGGTGGTCGACGTATTTACTCATGGTGAGTAACATTATTATGTGCCATCAATTTTGGGGGAATCGGGCAGGAAAGAGGTGCCATTACTTCTATAGCCCTTAAATTAACTAATGACAACTTATAGACTGGCAAAAATCAAATGAGTGGCTCATGAGAGGGTTAGTTGTGATCTTGACTTGAAGGGAGCATGTACTGCCTCTCTCTCACAATGATGTACGTAATTTTATATATTTGCTCATAAATATACCCAGGCGTTGCTGTTGGATTTGGTTCTTATCTTTTATTATAGTATACCAGTTATAATGGTAATTTTTCAAATAAAAAAAATATTAGAAAGAATGTCAGTTATAATTTTAATTTTTCAAATAAAAGTACTACAAAGAAATAGTAGAAAAGACATGTATAATTTAAAAGTTACTGCATCTTCGATCTCAATAAATTTACGAGAATATATTACAACAAATATACTCAGAATTCGTTACTGATTTTAGTTCTTATCTGTTATGGTATAGCTGGAATGTAGCTTGTAAGGTATTAACTACATAACTGATTGTTGAATTCCTTCTTGGCTGATGAATTATAGCAATAAAGACCGACTATGTGTCAATGACAGTTGCAAGAGAACATTTTTCCAACAGACAGCTGTTTACCTTTGGAAAAAGAACAACTTTAATTTAATTTAAATACAGTTATACCTATTTTGAGCTATGAATCAAGTATATGCTTCAGCTGAAGGTTAACAATTTAACCAAACATAATTTAACCTAAAAAGAAACTGTTGGGTACAACTTGGGAATATAAGTAGGTGGCTATCTCAAATCCCCCATCCCCTTTCTGTAATCTCAAAATGATTTTTTTTTTATATGTACTCCAAATAGCTCTTTGCTCTGTCCAGTGGCTAAAGGCAACCATTTTTGGCTGATGAGTACGTATAACAGTAACCTGACAAATTATTACGTACTTAGACCTGTTTACTCGGAGATAAACACTCAGTTTAGCTTTTCTGTCCTTCGAAAGTAGATACCGTACTTAGTTCATGAAAACTTGTCATGCTACTGTTGCTCCTTTGGTAATTTGGAGTAAAAAATGTGATATGTGTATCCAAATGACGAATTATTCACAGAAATTTCTACATTTTTAATAATTTCCATTTTGGCAGTTGTCACCATTTCTGTTAAGTGAATCACACATATTGTACTATTATGATTATTTTCTATATTGTGTAAAGTGTATTAAAGGTGCTAAAAATAATTTTACATAATTTATACTTCTGTCTTTCAACCACCTAAAAATAATTTTACATAATTTGTACTTTGTCTTTCAACCACCTGTATATGTATGTATTCACCAGTTTTGTAAAGCAATATGACTATTCCTTAAGAGAGTGGTGGAATTTGGATATTCCAGCTTCCTTCAAATGAAAATGAAATTGCCCCAGGTACAAAACTGTGTGATTGATTGTCACTATAAACTAATTCCATACATTCCATACATATGTTCTTTTAAACTCCATTTTAGGTGACAATGTGGGTGTGAAGAAAGGCTGTGCTGACAAGACCTATGAGGAGATCTGCCAAGCTGCTGGCATTCCGGGCCTGTTCTCGGAACATGCATGCTTTTGCAATGGCTTCCTTTGCAATGCATCCACAGTACCTTATGTGTTTGCTCCTCTTCTTCTTCTCTCCTTCCTTCTCCAGGCAGTTGTGGCATAACCACAATATGTGCTTGCCATTAAAGTCTTTGTCCATTCATTCCATTGGGAAAACATTTAAGGAGTAATGTTAGCTGTATTTACACTGCATGTTCTTGCTAGGTATTCCTTTACAGTATTACCTGTAGTTTTATTTTGTACCAAAGGTTTTATATAAATGAAGAATGCTTGAGCTTGTTTTATTAACATAATTGAACAGATTTAAAATGATAAAGTGAAATTTGTCTGCTGAACTGAGCTTAATTTTCCAAGTTTGCTTTATGTAGATTGATGTGCTATGGAATTACGTGAATAGGCTTGTAAATAAGTTATTGTTGGATAATAATCTTTATAATATAAACCATCTAAGCCATGCCACCTGAATTGTTTGCTATAGGGCTGCAGCATTGAGTTGCCAGATGACTTCATACTTTGGGTGTTGGATAAATGTTAAAAGATGAATTAATACTATGGTTATGTTTGTAGTGTTTGTATCATTTTCATTTTAAAAACAGGTTATTTTCAAATCTCAAAAATTTGAATCCAACAAAGGATTGTGGGCATTAAAGTCATCTAGTAGAAGGGTTACAGTAATGAATTTATTACATTGGCATATATGATGCTCAGTAATTAGGTTTGATTGGTTTTATATATTAGTAGTATATTGTTGTTATTATATTCAGTAGATGAAAAACTATTCATATGGAACAATACCACTTTGGCCATTGACTTGAAATTCAAGTTCCCTAAGAATAAGGTGTTAATTAGGAAGTAAAGGGAAATACAGAAAGAAGACATACCACTTATTTTAAACAAAAAAAAAATAATATAAAAATAAATTGTAAGAAGAATAGTAATAGGGTAAGAATTTTTGCTTGAATTTCTTAGTTCAAATTGCGCGACATCCTTGGGGAGGCTGTTCTACAGTGCAAAGTGTAAGGAATAAAGGACCTCTGGAACTAAAGAGTTTGACAGAGGCATATTTACTGCATATTGGTACTGCTGTTTAGTGAATCTAGTTGCTCTCAGCAGGTACAGGGGATCAGGAATCATTTGTGAAGGTGAAAGTCGTTGTTGAAATAAAACTTAAGAAAAAATTACAAACGAGACAATCTGCCAATGAATGAATGAATGATTGGAAGTTTTCTGGCATCCTGACATCGAAGGTCATTGACGCCGATATAGTTTATTATAAATAAAGAATGAAATATTCAATTAAAACCTAAAAGCAAATACGTCATTAGAAAGTTAAATAGTTTCCAGAAGACCTGCTTCTGAAGCAAAAATGCTGCTAGCATTGTACGACACATTGTGTCCAAAAGAATCTTGGCAGATGAACCTGCCATCCTCACCTCGAGCCTCAAACAGATTTATATTTCTTTCGCGCTATAAGGGAGGGGGGGGGGGGGGGTGGGGGGGGCATTCAGTCAGCAAATGCCTCACTGTCAAGGGTATCAAACCGTCATTGCAATATGGTTGGTGTTGGCCAGCTAACAGAAACTCGTGTCATCAGTGTGTGACCAAATCGGAGACGACAAAGAGTAGTCTCCCACTTTTGTGGCATCCCGTTATACTTCCAAGGGATATCACCTTCGTTAAATTATTATAAATAAATTTCTTAATTGTACGTAAAAAATCATTACAGGGTTTTGGGATACCTTCTTGGTAACAACTCGGCTGCCGCATTTTTTGCCAGTGAATCTGCCTCCTCATTTCCACGCACACCTACGTGTGCCGGAACCCAACAAAATCGAACTGTTATACCTTTCAGACAATGATGAAAAGCCGAACTGTTATACCTTTCAGACCAATGATGAAAAGCCACTCTAAAATCTTTAAAACCAAAGGGTTACTAGAATTAAAAACTTTTAAAGCTTGAAGGACACTTCTTGCATCACTAAAAATGGTAAAATTGCCTTCCTCTTTTAATGCTATTTTCACAATAGCGGTTAATATGCCATATAGTTCTGCAGTAAATATGGAAGAAACTAGAGGAAGTGCAACTCTACAATTAAAAGAGCTACTATATATTCCAAATCCAACGCTAGCATCAGATTTGGAGCCATCTGTATATATAAAAGTCGATTCCTGTTCATCAACGTGTTCATGAAAGAGAGACCTAGCTTTTAATTCAGTCATGTTCTTTTTTTTTATACCAATAAATATTAAAAAGATATCTGGTAATTTCCATGGAGGGGTTGGTGATATCCTAAATGGAAGAACTCTATTACTTGCCGTATCAAGACGTTTATTAATTGTTTTAACCGAAAAACCACCATAAGGTTGAGGAGATTTTGGGTGTAACTCAAAATATCTACGATGCCTTACAAAGTTTGCAGTCTGACAGGCTAAAGAATTAGGAAGTCTTTGCAACCTATACCAATACCGAAGAATAGAAGACTTTCGGTAAAGGTCTAAAGTTAATTCTCCAGCGTCAACAAGGAGACTTGGGATAGGCAAAGTTCTAAATGCTCCTGTAGACAATCTAATACCAGCATGGTGTAAAGAATCTAATATCTTTAATCAGCTTGGGGTGGCTGAGGAGTATATTTCACACCCATAACTAATTTTTGAAAATATTAAGGCCTTGTATAATTTTAAAATAGTTTTGCTATCTGTCCCCCCATGATGTATGGGACAATACTTTTAAAAGATTCAGAGCCTCAAGACACTTAACTTTTTAACGCCTTTAAGTGAGGAACCCATGTCAACCTGCAATCAAATATCAAACCTAAAAATCTAGCTTCAATTACACATGGGATCCGTTGACCTTGATGTATATATCTGGGTCTGGTGTACTCCCCGAATAAGACAGAAATGGACAATAGTAGTTTTGCTTGTTGAAAACTTAAATAATTTTGTCAATTGAGAGTTGTAGTTTTCTTTCAGCCATCGACATTCTAAATCCAGCAAATGATATGGAGAGATCATCTACAAATAATGTTGAGAGAATATCTTGGGGAATGACAGACGATATCCATTAATGGCTAGTGCAAATAGTGTTACACTTAGCACACTACCCTGGGGAACTCCTTCTTCCTGACATTTCCTCTCTGATAGTTTCCCCCCACTCTCACTTGAAAAAATCTATGTGAAACAAATGATTGAATGAACAATGGTAAACTCTCCTCGTAATCCCAATTTATGAATGGTTTTAAGTATACCATATCTCCATGCAGTATCTATGCCTTTTCAGGTCAAAAAAGACTTACATGGTGCTGTTTAGAAGCAAAGGCTTCACAAATAGAGGATTCCAGTCGTATTAACACATCAGTCATTGAATGTATTTTTCTAAATCCACACTGGAAAGGTGATAAAATACCCTTCTTTTCCAGGTACTATACAGTCTTACATTGACCATCTTCTCCATGATCTTGCATAAACAACATGTCAATGCAATTGGTCAATAGTTTGCAGCTAAAAACTTATCCTTACCGGGTTTTAAAAAGGCTAAATAATGGCTAGTGCCCAAACACTTGGATAACTATGATCATACCATATTCTGTTAATAATGCTTAAAATAAAATAACTTGGTATTAACAGGTACATGTTTAATCATTGCATATGGAATTCCATCGGGTCCAGGGGCTGTATCATTACACGTAGCAAGTGCAAAGTCAAATTCTCTTTCAGTAAAAGGAGAGTTGTATGACTCTTCCCTTCCTGTTGCAAATTTATAATTTTCTTTTCTTCAATGCTCCTAAACTGGTGACCAGGAGCTGGTTCACACTTGCATGATACATGTTTTAGAAATGATCAGCCAGGGCATTGCTAACCTCAGTTGCTCAGTCACATACTGATCATTCACCTTCAACACTGGTGGTGGGTTGGGGGTGAATTTGCCTGCTATCTTTTTTACTTTCCTCCACATAGAAGATGATGGCGTTCTACTGTTAATGGAGGAAACAAAAGACACCCAAGACTGGCGCCTAGCTTCTTTCATGGCATGACAGAACTGTGCTTTACATTTCTTATATATAATTAAATTCTCCTAAGTATGGCGTCTGCGCAATCGAGTTAAAGACCTTCTTGTGGCTCTGCGGGGCAGTTAGTTCTGAAGACCACCAGGGGCCTGGTCGTCGTTTGAATAAAACCCCAGTCGTTTTCAGAATTGAATTGACTCCTGCTGTATGAAGGGTTTTCCATTCAGCATGTCTATGGCATCATCAATATTTTCAAAATGTTCTGCTTTCCCTTCAATTTCGCTTAGCTCACGAAATCTATCCCAGTCCACCTTGTCAAGATTCCATCGTGGTGATCTCTGTAAAGGTGGACCATTGTTGGTGTTAATAATGAATGGTGCATGATCACTAGTATGACAATCATCTAATGTCCTCCAATCGAAATCAAGAAGGCAATTAGAGCTTGCGATTGATAGGTCAATGCACTACAAGGTACCTGTCTGGACATGAAAGTGTGGGGGGTCTCCTGTATTAAGGAGTCCGACATCCTCATTTTCCACAATTGATAATATATATTGCCCCTTGTGTTTGCTAAAACATCACCCGTAAAGGATGTCTACCATTCAAAGAAATCTCCAGTAGAGAAAAGGTTGGGGGGTTGTGAATCACCTCTACTAAATTATCATACAAAATATTATCATTTGGAGGTAGGTGCAGAGAGCACGAATGTACATGAGACTTCTGCCATGGCTCCCTGCTTGTTGATTGTATGGTGTTCTATTGCTAACATACTCTCGAGGACAAGGAGTATTAGCATCAAGCTTGCTCTATTGTTGACATACAATTATGGGGGACTGCTCATGAATTAGGAGCTTATGTTCTTCATATTTGGCCCTTAAACCCTGACAATTCCATTACAAAATGGAGGAGAATACTATGGATTATTACTGGAAGACATCTTGGATGAGGTCTTCCCATTGGCAATTTTTAATCTAACATTATTTCCTGTAGGTTTCTTTAGAGATGATCTTGATATATTTGGTTTTATGTTTGTCTTTTTTTCTTTGTGTCCTTTCGATCTATTAGTTGAGGTGGGATGGTGGGACCTCAAATTGAATTTCTGATTTATTCAAGTTATCTTCCAGTTGATCGAAAACATCAACAGATAAAACATCAAATTTATTTGATGTCATAGCTTTAATGTTTCTTAAGGAAAGGGGTGAGAGAGATGGAGGTCTCTCTCTTTTTCAATTAATAGGCGGTGGGCTTCTAGGTTTTTGCACCTTCCCCACAACAGGTGCACCAGGTAAGTTGGTTTTAAGTGGAACCTCCATCAAATCAGGCAAGGACATGGCCTGAGAGAGGTTTGTACTACTTATTGTAATGGGGGGATGAAAATTGTACGGATGGGCAATGCCCCACTGTTAGTACACTGTGGCAAAGCCTAAGAAGGCAATATGCTTACCTCATCATGGAGCATTTTATCATTAGATGGTATATTTCTTTTTCTAGAACTATTGGCAGTACTAGGTGGGTTTGATTTTAATGCCTTTGCATAGCTATTTGATTTATTTAATAATCTTTGGCATATCCCACACTTATATGTTCTAAATTGGATTAATTGGATTTGTTAAGGGCAGCTTCTTCCAACTTATACAGCTCGCAGCTCCTGTCAGTGGATTTATGATTTGAGTTGCAATTTAAACACCTGGCCACAAGTGCACATTCTCCATGGTAAGACTTGGAGCAAATACCACACATTTTTTCATTTTTGCAAACTTTTGACGGGTGTCCAAATTTAAAACAAACAAAACATTGCAGCAGCTTCTGCTTGAATGGTCGAACTTTAATAATTTCATTTTCAATAATAATATGGGAAGGTACATCAGCATCCTGGAAAGTAAGGATAATCATTGATGTACCTGGGACTTTGTGTACTTTCCATACATTTAATGGACACATGGCCAGTATCTCCTCTGTAAATTCATACAGATCTTTGTTAAAAAAAGACCCCTTCCGTAGCTAAAATTTAGGTGGGGTTTGACATCTAACTTAATATCATCATCACTTGTTTTAAGGTTGGATAGTATTACAGATTGTGTGCATGATTTGGCATGGATAAGGTAACTATTTTTCAACGAGATATATCTCCCGGTGTAGTAGTTCCTACTTTTTTCTGAATTAATTGGCATATTTTGAAATAGTTCCCTGTAACCCCCTGAGATTCAGCTACAAGCCACATTGGTGGTTTTGGCTTCCTCTGGTAAGGCATAACTAAATCATAGTCCACATTCACCTAGACACAACCATGTTGAACTTATCCATGCTTCATCTAGAGCTGCCCCGAACTTAATTGCTTTGCACAGCCATTTGCCTATTAAGTCACAACCTTGTCTTCTGCTTTAGCCTACAAATGTCGCCCAATTACAGACTCCCATGCAGCAGCACACAAGTTGAGAGAAATCTCATTAAAGAACCACAAATCTGCGGATCGATCTTCTCTGCAAGAAGTCACAATTATCTGGTCTTCTTTTACTCATCCTGATCAAGGAACGAAGTGTTATTGCCAAAACCGTGAAGGATGACAAAGCTCCCATTAAGAGGTTAACGTTGAGGGAATTCTCAGGATCTGGATCATTCTCTTACATCTCATGGTCCACGATTTCACTCACAAGGCTGCAACCGTTCTTCATGTAATGAGAGCTCTACATGGTCGTGCAACCAATCATGGTGTCATCTCATTATAATAAGCACAGCTGTGACCATTCTCCATGTAACAGGAGCCCTACACAGCCTGGCAACCAACCACGGCCTTCATCTTCTCATTGTATTATGTGCTGCCATTCTCATGAATGTGACTGATCAAGACAAGGCACCTTCTTGTTCTGCAGAACTTTATGCTCCCAAGAAGGTTTTAGGCCCTGTGCGATCTTATGCCCCAGTATAATTAACAAGGATATTTTTGTTGCATCTGATTCAGTTGACAGGATGGATCAAGAACCCCATAGCCCGAAAGTAGTAGACCCTCTCCCCCTAGATGCTGACAATCAAAAATTTATAAAAAGCTATGCGAAACCCGTAGAACTCGTTCACGGGTACAACGACCTGGCTGAAGAGACTGTGGCTACCACTTCAGATTTTTCTTCGGTTCTCGAAACCCTGGTTGGGCCAAAGAAAGAAATGAAGGCATCTTTGGGTCTGCCATGCTCTACATTCTCAACCTGGTGAATTCTCTGGTCTCTGGATGGGACAATTCACTTCGATCTAGTGAGTCTTTTAATTTGATCTCTCCACCACCTCCATGGCATATACATTTCTCCATAACAACCACGGATGTGTTACAAGCAAGACACATCGATCTAGACCTATTAATTAGGCCTAGGCCTATCATTAGGACAATTTAAGACAGAGGGCACCTCCTTCACACACCAAGAGTTGGCTACAAAGGAGATAGTAACTGCTTCTATGGCATTTCAGGCAGTTTCATGGTTTGACCTATGTGCAAAATCTCTTCTGCCTCCATGGTTAGCAATAGTGAGGACAGTGCCACCTTCCTCAAACTGTTACAGTCTGGTGGCAAGATTATTTCATACTTGGCTCATTTACTCTGCCCTTTCTTAGGTCTCCAGATTTATTGGCAAGGATTCCATCTTCGCACTGACAAATGGAGATATTCTAATCTCCTAATCTCTCTTTCCTAAGACCAGGTTGACACACCAATCAACAGATGAAAAAGCAGGCAACAATGACTGTCCTGTGCACTATGCCATCGGTGAATTGTCTGGTCCTTCTCATGCTAACGTAGCTTAAAGCCCAGATCACATGCTACGTACACTTTGCCTAAAAGACGTCAAAAGCACAGTGAGCCCATGTGGGGGCCTCCTACCTACGCTTTCTTCAACAAGAATACTCAGCAGCGTCCATTTCAGCCCTGTTCTTCCAGACCCAGAAAAGGTGGCAGAGGCAGGGCTAGAGGAAGACAATAGAGCAGGCACCTCCCCCAACTCATTGCCTTTGGGGGGGGGGGGGGGGGGGGGGCACTTGGCAACTTGGCAGCAGTATGGAGTGGAGGCCTACGTAGGTAGCAGATGTTCTACAGGTGGGATATCTACTCCCCTTCAAGCTTCCCCCTCCCCTCTCCAAGTGTCCTCTTCACCAAAGAACGTATACTCGAGGCTTGCTGAAGCATCGAGCTCTCCAAGAGGAAGTGAAGAAAATGATGGAGAGCAGAACCATGGAGATCGTGAAGGATCAATATTGAGGCTTCTACAGCCATGTGTTTCTGGTTCCAAAAGCATCGGGCAATTGCAGATCAGTCATAGACCTTTTCATCAGAAAGACTCAATTCAAGATGAAACTCAAACAGTTTTAGCAGCTATCAGGAAGAACAACTTCAGGCTCAATAAAGCTGAAGGATACATAGGATACTTCCAGATTCCAATCTACCAATCTTCCTGGAAGTTTCTTTGCTTGCTTCAGTCTGGGAGAGAGAGTTTACCAATTCAGGCTGCTTTGGTTTGGTCTTTTAACTGGCCCACAGGTATTAACAAGTGTTCATCCTAATTTCAACCTAGGCTCATTCTCAATGGATATCCAACGACTGGCAAGTTCTTGGGTAAAGTTAATCCTAGTCAGAGACCATCTACTACTCCAATTTTGCCACAGCTTAGGCATAGTGATAAATTTGGAGAAGTCAAATCTCATGTCCAGCCAAAGAATCCTTTACTTGGAGGTGCATATAGACACAACAGTGGCAAGGGTCTTTCCATCACACCAACACATTGACAAGTTCAGGAACATCGTTCAGTCCTTCCTCTCCAGACAAAAGCAGCCAGCACATCAGTGCCAAATTGTTCTTGGTTACCTGTCATCCCTGGCAAAGCTCATTCATCCCAGACATCTTCACCTTCGACCCCTTCAATGGAGATTGAAAGTGTTTTCGTCCCCTTCAAGGGATGAAAGTTTTTTGTCTCCTTCAAGGGATGAAAGTGTTTTCGTTCCCTTAAAGGAATTCTCCTTCTTCCGGGTTTCTCTCGCAAAAGAAGTGAGACAGGACTTTGTACGGTGGCTGGACGACAGGAACCTAACCATAGTAGTGATTTTCACTCTCCCCTTCCAAAGATTCTTCTGTTCTCAGATGCCTCAAACAAGGGTTGGGAAGCACACTTGAAAGCTCTTCTGACTTCAGGGGTGTGGGATCACCAAGACAAACAGCTTTACATCAACATCCTGGAGCTAAAAGCAGCCTTTCTAGCCCTTCAGGAATTTCAGGAAAGGGTGATAGGACACTCCATGGTCCTCATGTCCGACAATACCAAGATGGTAGCATATTACAACAAACACGTGGGCTAGTTTCCCGTCGACTTCATAAATTGACAATACAATTACACCAGGACGGGGACTCACTCAGTGGATCTCTCTGCCAGATACATTCCAGGTGACAGGAATGTTGTGGCAGACAAGCTGAGTCATGGGGGACAAGTGCTAGGAAGTAGTGGAAAGGCTGTTCCATCTGTTGGGAAGGCCAATAGTAGATCTCTTTGCAACCAGATACAACAGAAATCCAGAGGTATTTTGTTCGGTTGTTCCAGATCCCTGGGGTGTAACAGAAGATGCACTGCAACACCCTTGGTACAACCTGGATATTTACACCTTTCCCCCCTTTTGCCTCATCCGTCAAGTAATAAACAGAGTAATGACTTCTCAGAACCTCAGGAGGATGATCCTAGTGGCTCCCTTGTGGCCACATGCAGAATGGTACCCCGATATTCTAGCTCTGCTAACTGAGGTACAGAGGAAGGTTTCCTGGCACAACCTTCTTTGCCAACCACACATCAAGGGGTTTCATTAATTAGTGGGTTCCCAATCTCTTCATTGCTGGAGACCATATCCAGCATCTCCAGCAAGTGAGAGGCTTTTCTTGCAGAGCAGCACCAGAGATGTCTGGCTATCTCAGAAAATCATCTACAGCAGCGTACCAAGGAAAATGGGCCGTCTACTGCGATTGGTGTCATCAACAGGGTTTCTCTTCAGTCGGAACTTCTATTCAACAAGGAGCTGACTTCCTCATATTTCTCTGTAGGGAGAAGCTACTCTCTGTGTCAGCCATCAAGGGGGTATAGAACTGTTCTATGATTAGTTCTGGGTCTGAAAGGTGTGGACTTTTCTACGTCATGGGAAATCTCTATATTACAGTGAACCCCCATATTTGTGTTTGAGATTCATGGACTCACCTATTTGCGGATTTTTCTGTGGAACCTATCTAGAAAATTTTCATGGGAGGACTAGCTCATTCATGTGTTTTTCTGTGGAACATATTTATAAAAATATTCGCGGGTCCCAAGTAGTATTTGCGGATGCGAATTTTTTCGTAAAGTAATATTCTGTATTTTCATATTTACTGTATAATACTTATGTGATATTAGTATAATATTATTATATCATACAAGTACTTACTGGTGATGAATGTTGATTACAGATGATGATGATATTAGTTGTGCAGTCTGATGAATGATGATGAATAGACTGCACAGTAAAGTATGTAGAGGAGTTACATCTCCTCTGAGGATGTCTCTTCACCTTCTTCAGGAGGGAGGTGCTTTGTCAGGGGTTTCAGGAGGCTGCATCATATGGAGGTACTTGCACATTCTCACAAAGGTGTTATGATCGGGATGCACTGGTTCACTAACAGCATTGATAAAATTTGTGGTCCTTTCTTAATTGTTATCCCATGCCTTGACCATTGTCTATATCTGCCCAACTTCCCTGATCAATTTATACAACCACAAAAAAACCACAAAATTCTTCAAAGTCCTGGTCTGTTGGTGGGATGGTAGTAAAGAGGGCGACGAGTTCTCCTCCAAGAATGATTTCCCAAAGTATTTTACCCTGTTCACACTCATTCTCTAAGCAGGCAACTGCACTTTCAATCATGCTGCTACTTCTCCATGACTTTTGCCCTCTCTTAACATAACAATCATGTCTATTTTCTCCTGATCTGTCGTTAACTGTCAGAGACGCTGATGCTTAGACTCTTTGCCAGAACCCTTAAGAAAAGTAGAACATTTAGAAGAAATTACAAAGAATATTCTTAGCCCATAGAATTTACCTTACCGTACAAATGATAGAACACTGAGCAGAACAGGCAGTCCCTGGTTAATAGCAGACTTGGTTTTTGGCAATCCAGTTTTATGGCGCCGTAACATACTGAGTTCTGGTTATTGGTGTCATAAGGTACCAATAACAGATTTATGTCACCATAACATACCTAAAGGAGGCGCCATTAACAGGATATCAGCGCCATAAATCACCAAGTTTCTGTTAATGGCAGTTTTCGCTTATCAGCGCATTGCCGAGAACAGAACCCCTGCTGATAACTGGGACTGCCTGTACAGGTATTCTCCTACTTAAAAGGGGTTAGGTTCCGAAAAACCCATCGTATGTCGAAAAAATCGTATCTCAAATATAGCCTAGCCTACACTAGGGTAATCAGTATCATCTTTACATGTAGGGTAGCGTACCCTACACTACACAGTATACTTGTAGCGTACCCAACACTGCACAGTATACTTAAACATATACGGCATAGTAATGATTATTTCAGCTAATTCTCTAGGTTCAATGCATTATTGGCTCATGATAATTCAGTACTAAGAGAAATTGAATAACATCAACAAGTTAGCCTAGCATATACAGTGTACCGGTACGACATACCAAAGCTCTACATACGAAAGTTTTCAAGATACGAAAGGTTGTTGCTGTAAAGTCCCGAGATTCGCCCAGACCACCGAGAACAATTTTAAAACTCCCGCGCCGCCAACTCAGTAAACCGCCACCATCCTCCCGCTCCCCCCATTGGTTACTGATACTAGTCACCCCATAAGATCCTGCTCTCCTATTGGTCAGCATCTACCCCTTGTGCTTTAAGTATTCCATTGGTAAAAGGATGCTGTAAATTGAAAACGTTATTCATGCAATACAATTTTAATAAAAAAAAACATTAGGTAAAGATAGAATAAAGAATAGAAATGAATGGTTATTATACTGTTTGGTAGTTTCAGTAGTTGAAGAGAGATAATGAAAATTTATGGCTTACTCTGTACTAGGAAAAGTGATTGCTTGGCGAGTGTTCCATACTCGTAAGTGCTGGATGTAAAAACAGAAGTTTGGAAGAAGCTTTTTTTTTTTTTTTTTTTTTTTTAGTTAATGGTTACTTAATAATTATTTGAAATGAGTACATGCAATACATTTAATAAAAAAATTGTGAATTAGATATATAAAATAATAAAATAAATCAGACTGCTATCATCGAAGCCAAACAAATACGTATTTTTTTAGAATTCTTCTTCTGTTTTAATATTACGTTACGTATATGTTTCATTATAGCTGTCAGTAACTCGGTATCTCCATTAGGTAAAGATAGAATAAAGAATAGAAATGAATGGTTATTATACTGTTTGGTAGTTTCATTAGTTGAAGAGAGATACTAATGAATAAAATTTATGGCTTACTGTGTCCCTACGAAAACTGATTTGCTTGGCGTTCGTTCGGTACTCGTAAGAGCTGAATGTAAACAATCGATTGGAAGGTTTTTTTGTTTGTTTGTGTATTATAGTTAATGATTAATTAATAATGATTTGAAATGAGTACATACTGATTATTTATACATTTTATTGGCATAATCAAAGCTTTTAGCTTCTTAGGTTTAGATGTCAGAATCACAGACTAGGCTACAGTAGCAACCACTAACATAGGCTAGGCTTATTGCTAAAGGGACATATGCTAAAGTCCTAATATATGCAGTAAAAATGGGGTTGAACATTACATGCAGTTGAATATTACTCAGTAGTACAGTATTTGCCTTTTTGGAGTCATATTTCTTCCGTCAGATCGGCGTCGTAACCCTAGAACGTGTTGTAGGCCTGGAAATATAATTTACTGGGGTGTTTTTGGAGGGCTTGGAACGGATTAGCCATTTTACATGTAAAATGTGGTCCAAGATACGAAAACCTCATGATACGAAGGGCGCCTCGGAACGGATTAATTTCGTATCTCGAGGTACTACTGTATAATGATAGATACCATGGTAAATCGGACTCAGATTCTGACCAATATAAGCATAATTGAGCGATACCTATCAGGCTGCTGACGCCTACATATAATTATGGAATAAAAACATAACGAATATGCATCTTTTCCGTGAATCTGTTAAAAATTAAACATTACTCTATCCTATTATATTGTATGTACGTATTCTCATATTACTTATTGTACATATATATTACGTATTGTATCATAAAATACTAACAAAGCGGTTTGGAAATCAGCTGATGGCGAATACAAGTTTATTTCGTCGTATTTAACTCAATTTGGAGTGAATTGTTTTGCTTCGGTTAGCATAAAAGAATATCTACATAGATACGTACTTTACTTATACGAGACAAGGTCATCTTTTAGTTATAAGATGTGTTAATTTAAAGTTGAAATATGAATTTAATACATCTCGGAACTATTTTTTTTTTAACAGATCGCTTTGTGGGCATGTTTATTGTGTTAGGAAAATTACGTGATTCTGTTCACCATTTTCACTTGACTTCTTCGTCGTACGAACTTTACCGTTACGTTATTTATCTTTTATCGTCATGAAAACAGCAGTAAACTGTATTCTTTGAAGACCTGAAGTTTTGATTAAAATGATTCTCTCTCAACTTTATCTACGGTTGTGTTTGATCGGATAAGTTTACGGGAGTTTTATCTTTGTTACCGATGCACAATAACAGTCATTAGCAGCTCAAAAAGTGTTCTCAGCTTCAGCTACAACTCTGTTTAAATTTAACAGTATGTTTCCTTGCTGATCTTTGATCTATAGCGAACAATGTTATTATCTAAAAATATATCAGTCCTATTATATACATAACGTCATTTATAACATAACTGCGGTAAGTTTTTACTATCGTATGATGGTTGAAATACAAGCCAAATGGATGTTGTCATCCAATTCAGTTGTACTTAGCAAAACGTTGTTTCTCGTTCAGTTGTTCATGGCTGTACACATTTACCAAACTAGTAAAACGTTAAAACAAAGCTTTCATAATTCTCTTTTGCTATTTTTCTTTTAACTTATTTAACTAGAAGATGGGATAAAGTTAGGCTATTGTAATTTGGTCTCTCTTGCTGCCTGGTTGTATGTTGCTGGGCTGCACCCGTTAGAAGCGAAATTTAAAAATATTTTCAAAATGTATTGTCATATCAGTATTAATTGTTAACCCCATCGTAAAATCGAATCATCGTAAGACGAATTATCGTGACTCGAACACTACCTGTATTGGGTCAATTTGGCTTAAATTGCGTATCGATATTCTGCACATACTGTACATTTCATGAAATGTTTTAAGATGATTTTTAAATATTATACGTATGTATATCAAGTGTTGTAGGATGATACTATAAGTACACAGAACATATCTAAAATACGTACAACGGGAATAGCAGGGTACATAAATGTTTCCATCTGCAGTATTTAGTATTTTCATACATACGTACTAAGTATATTTTCATGACTAAAATACGTTTTATGATGACAAAAGATTTATTAATTTTCAAATATTACAGTTCTGTAATAAGTTGATATAAACATAGCAAAATTTCAATAACATAATTGGCTTTCGTAAAAGATGCTTCACCCAAGCCAACTTTCCACAGACAGTAAACTTTATGATGCTGTAACACCTTAGTGCAGTACCCAGACGAAATGATACTCGACACGCTATTGGCCGTCATCTGCAGAGCAGCCAATCCAAAAGCAGCATTCATTTTCCTTGTCGTTCACTTGGGGTTGATTGGTTGAAACCCATCTTGCAAAGATGGACTTGTGGTTATTGCGCATTTTTTCATCAGCCTCACTGCGTAGAAAGTCATGATACATGTATAAACGAACGCAATCACAAAGGTGTGTTTTACCAAAAAAGTGCCCTGCTCATTCTAAGGCTTCTGACAAGGAGCCTAAGAGAAAGAAGACCGTAATGAAGCTCGACTTGAAGGTGAAAGTTCTTGTTACGTTGAAAAAGGGCAAACGTTTCGCCCTGGTTGACTGCCATTTCAATGTGAAAGAGAGCATAGTCAGTTAACAGAAAAAAGAAAGCGAAATCAGAGAAAGTGTAAGCATGACATACTTTGGTACAGCAAAAGCAGTCTCAACATTGAGATAAAACAATTGTGAAAATGGAATCTGCATTCATGTACTGGATCAAGGACTGTTGTAAGAAGAACGTGCCCCTTGACTTCAACATCATATGCGAGAAAGCATGACAGCTCTACCAGCACCTACCAACTGCTACAGATGGTGGCGAAGAAGAGGAAGGTATCAATGTAGAAACACAGGAGGGCAGCGATGTAGAGACACAGAAGGCGATGAAGAAGGGGAATTGGAATTCTTGGGCTTTAATGAACCAGCTACTGAAGAGGAAGAAGAGCTCCCCAATTTTCAAGCGAGCAAGGAAGGTTCCACTGGTTCTAGAAAAGGTTCCATCTAAAGTCTGTTTCCCTACACGGGGAAGCAGCATTGGGTGACAAAGTGGCGGCCACAAAATATCCAGAGACCTTCAAGAAAATCCTGCAGGATAAAGGATACCAGCCGGAACAGGTCTTCAATATGGACGAAAATTATATTTTAATGATAAAAAAAGGTTTCACATACACTTACCAAACAATTACATTAGCTGTACGCTTTCTTACCTGGCAGTCGAAAATTCAAATTCCTGGTGGCGGTAGCAGCGCTGCCACTGTTTTTGTAGGTGATACAGATCCCGCCCACTTTCGGGAATACCTGGTACTGCTGAGCTTAGACTTCAATTCGTTGAGCCGCAACGTCCGTCTGTGGGGAGGAGGGAGGGCTCTGATTATGTAATTGTTTGGTAAGTATAGTGAAACCTTATTTTATCATTAAAATATCACTTTCACATAAGTGACTTACCAAACAATTACATTAGCTGACTCCACATTACCTGGAAGGTGGGTATAAAGACAGCTTTATGAATAAAAACAACAGACATGTGCTCACATTATATGTCTGCAGTACCTTACCTTGTGGAGAGCAGCTACAGGTAAATACTGCCTCTGGTCGGCACTCTCATCACATGTAGGAGACGTGGCAGTAAAGGCCAGGGTCGTCCCTACTAATGGTGGGAGTTTGGCAAACATGGAAGTGCACCGATGATTGACAAAAACAACAATAATTTGCCCTTGCCCTGGGCGAAAAAGACCAGATAAAAAAAAACCACACAAAATCATCACCTACACTAAAAACCATATGGTACCCTTAACCAGATATAAGAACTGGTGGGTACTTCAGGTACATGTACCCCCAGGCTTCCCACAAACTCAAAAAACCTCAAATTCAAGGCAAGGAGATAGTAGAGGGAAAAAACCGGGTCCCCCTATGCTTCCTCTCTCCCAACACCATTCCGCTAGTGACAAGGTCCCAATCTAAAACAGTTTTCGTAAGTAGTTTCTACCTCCTTCAAATAGTGAGATGCAAACACCGATTTCGACCTCCAGAATGTAGTTTGCATAATGGAAGATAGAGACATATTCTGTCTGAAAGCCAAAGACGTTGCTACTGCATGAATCTCATGCATCTTCACTTTCAGCACCCTAAGAGCATGTTCCTGAGTTTGGGCATGCACTTCTCGGATCAAACTCCTCAGGAAAAAAGGACATTGCACTCTTTGAAAGAGGCAAGAAAGTCTGTTACATAAGAGCAAAATGCATTGCCCTGGGCGAAACCCACTTCCTTACTCATCGGCTGCAACTCGCTTACTCTTCCTGCTGTGGCTAAGGCGACTAGGAATAGTGTCTTCCTAGTTACGTCCCACAAGGTTGCAGAATTCAACAGTTCAAATTGGGGGCCGTTGAGCCACCTTAAAACTACATCCAAGTTCCATTCCACTTCTTCAAGCTTTAAAATCTTGGAGGAACTAAAGGATCTGAGCTGGTCACTGATGTCCTGATTTGACGAAATGTCGAGGCCTCTATGCTTGAAAACCGATGAAAGCATGCCCCTATATCCTTTAATAGTTGAAGTGGCCAACTTCTTAGTGTCCCTCAAAAATAACGAAATTTCCGCAATTTCTGTTATAGAAGGTTCTCAGCAGAAGAGATGCTATGTCGTCTGCACCATGACCTAAAGACTCTCCACTTGGACTGGTAGAGCTTGGCAGAAGAGCTTCTTCTGCAGCTAGCAATAGCTTCAGAAGCCCTTCGCAAAAACCCTTTTGCTTTGACCAGGTTCCTGACAGTCTGAATCCTGTCAGGGCCAGAGCGGACAACCCTTGGTGATATCGGTTGAAATGGGTTGTCTGAGAAGCGATGGATTTTGTGGAGGTAATCTGGGAAAATCCACCAGCAGATTGAGAAGGTCCGGGAACCACTCTTTCCTAGGCCAGAATGGCGCTACTAGGGTCATTGTCACATTCTGGTGCGATTGAAGCTTGTTTAAGACCTCTCTTATCATCCCGAAGGGAGGAAAAGCGTAAACATCCAGTCCTGTCCAATCTAGCAGCATCGCATCTGTTCTCCACGCTAGTGGTTCTGGAATCGGAGAACAGAAAATGGAAGGCAATTGTTCCTCGATGTGGCGAACAGATCTATTGATGGTCTTTCCTAAGGCTTCCAAAGTCCTGACACACACTCGTTCAAGAGTCCACTCTGTTGGTAACACCTGATTTAATCCGACTCGGTTTGTCTGCAAGTACGTTCATTCTCCCTTGCACGAATCTTGGAAAAAGGGTGATCCTCTTCTCGTCCGTCCAGGCGAGATCTTCGGCTATCTTTGTTGAGAGAGAACGAGTGGGTCCCTCCCTGCTTTCGTACATATGACAACGCTGTGGTGTTGTCCGAGTAAACCGCTACGTTTCTTCCGGTGACTAAGTGGTCGAACACTTGTAGCCCTACGAGGATGGCCTTCAATTCCTTCCCATTGATGTGCAAGGTCTTTTCTCATTCTGTCCACAGACCTGATACTCTTTTGTCTCCTAGGAGGGCTCCCCATCCACTGTCTGAGGTGTCTGAGAAGAACTGCAGGTCGGGGTTTGACACGACTAGGGAGATTCCTTCTTGCAATCTTTCCCTTGAATGCCACCAACGAAGATCCACCTTTATCTCTTCCATCAGGGGGCGGGGGAAAACTAGTAAGTCCGACTGTGTCTTGACGAGACAATTTGCTTTCAGGAAGAACTGAACCGGCCTCATGTGTAGGTGTCCTAACCTGACAAAACTCTCCACTGAAGCCAGGGTCCCGAGTAGGCTCATCCATTTGAGTGCTGAGCAGGACAGGCGAACCAGAAATTGCTGGACTGTCGACAGGCAGGACTCTATCCTCTTTGGGGGGAGAAAAAACCCAAAAAGCTAGAGAGTCTAGTATCATCCCTAAATAGAGAATCCTCTGAGTTGGAATCAATTGGACTTCTCCGTGTTTACTATGATACCCAATTGTTGTGTCAAAGTAAGCGTCTTCTCCAAGTCCTTCACACACTGATGACTGGATCTGGCTCTCAGGAGCCAGTCGTCTAAGTAAAAAGCTGTGTTGATCCCCATCAAATGCAGCCACTTTCCCAGAGGAGTGAGAATCTGAGTAAATACTTGAGGGGCGGTTGACAGACCGAAGCAGAGGGCTCTGAATGGGAAGACTCTTCTTGAAGACGAATCTCAGGAACTTCCTGGAGTTTTGATGGATAGGGACATGGAAGTATGCATCCATCATGTCGAGAGATACTATCCAGTCGCCCGGTTGGATGGCTGACATTACCGATCGACTGGTTTCCATTCAGAATTTTGTCTTCCGGACGAAGAGGTTCAGAGCGCTTACGTCCAACACAGGTCTCCATCCCCCTGATGCCTTGGGGACTACGAAGAGCCTGTTGTAAAACCCTGGGGAGTTTGTGTGTGTTACCTCCTCTATGGCCTCTTTGTTGATGAGCTCTTCTACTTCTTTGGCTAAAGCCAAAGCTCTTGTTGATCCTGTCGAGTATGCTGTCAAACAGACAGGTGTATTGGACAGTGGTGGATCCTGCGTAAAAGGGATCACATATCCCTCTCGAAGCACCTGCATTACCCACTGTTCTGCTCCTCTTCAACTCCATTCCTCCCAGTAGTCGTAGAATCTTACCCCCATGGGTGTGTGAAGGACCTTCCGATCATTTATCTGTCTTAAAGGAAGGTTTCTTGGTAGACATGGAGGTGGTTTGTAGATTAGTTCTTGGTCTCTGCTGCCACCTCGACTTACCTCCTCGAAAGGGATGCTTTTGTAGAGGAGAAGCTTTGGCTCCTGTCGCTGGATGTTCCTTAGGTCTTCTCACTGACTGAAAAAGATCATTGGTGGACTTTTTCTTTAGGTCTGACAGCACATGCTTGATGGTTTCTTCTGGAAACAGGTGAGATTTACTCAGGGGGGAGAACAACAAAGCCGATTTTTGGTTCGTGGTCACTCCTCGAGATGTGAAGGAGCACCACTGTTCTCTCTTCTTAGTACTCCCATAGTGAATAGGGCAGCCAATTCCCCTGAACCGTCTCTCACTGCCATGTCCACACAGGACGGAGGAGGCAGGCAGAAACTCCCAAAGAAGGAACTTCTCCTGTTGCATAAAACCTGTAGGTTTTATTCTGCAGCTTCGACGGAGGGAAGGCGAACGAAGCCTTGCCTGACTCCCTCTTCTTAGCAAGCCACTCTTCTACTTCCTTCAGTGCTTTCTTCAAGGACTGAGAAAGAACTGGTTTCGGTAACCCCGAAGGTGCTGATCTCTTATCCTTCACAAACATCGACGGAGGTGAAGAAGGCAAAGCTGGTTCAAAAAATTCTGGATAAGTCTGTAAAAGAAACCTTAACAGACTAGAATAAGCAGAAGAGGGCTTCGAATCCTGGTCCTTGAGTTTCCTCTTCCGACAGGACGGCCGATCCCCACCCCGTCTTCCTCTTCCGTCTGGCTCGTTGTCTTCTTCAAAAAGACCATCAATTCTTGAAGTTGATGTTTAAAAGAACACAAAGCGGAATCCTCTAGCAAGGGTTTGGCCTCTGAATCATCCTTAGGCGAAGACGAAGCCGTGGCTGTCGTACAGCTCTTCTTCGAAAACGAACAACTGGAAGTTGAAACAACACGAGACATATGAGGTGAACGAGTCGAAGCAGCTCGAGGCGAACGAGTCGAAACAGCTCGAGACGAATGAGGCAAACGAGTTGAAACTCCTATCGATACACAACAAGGCGAGTCAGTCTCGCAAGCGGTCGAGTGCTGTAACGCACGTGAACGTCTGACTCCGTCCAAAGTTACGCTATCCAAAGAGGACTGACGATCTTCCAAGAAAAACTGGTCCGGCACGAAACTGCAGGAAGGTTGTGGACTCCAGTGCTCCTTGGATTTCTTAACAGGCGGCGACATTCCTCTTGTACGCTGGGTGTGTCTCTTTAAAGGATGTGACACTAAATCACTCCACACTTTTCGCCTCGACACCAACGACTGCACTTCCGAGTCGGATGACAACTGCGTGTCACTGATATCTATGCCTTTCCAGCGGCGTTTTCTGGGCACTCGCGAGTCGACTACGTTGATGAGTTGTTGATTGACCGTGGGCAAACTCCCCCAGTCTCCCTTCGACCTCCGGTATGTCTTCTAGGAGAACAGCCGCCTCCTCGGACACGACACTGACACTTGGCCTAACACTGGCCTTTTCACTTGACTTCTCTACGAACGCACGAAACGACATACCCAAATCCATAACGGATTTTGCCAAGAACTCAAATTTCTTGTCCATCTTAGACTCTAACAAGGAAATGGTGTTGGGATCGGAAACATGGGATACCTGGTCTGGAGTAATTGGTACTGAATTTGGAGGACTATCAATAGGTGAAATATTCGATAAAAGTGGAGAAGATAGTGACGGTTTGTTTGCCTCTAAAGGCACGGGAGTTGTCTCTACTCTAGTTTTACTACCCGCTCTAAGAGCTGCTTTCCTTTTCCTATCTTTGTCCATCTTATCCAAATGAGCTTGAAAAGTCTTCCAACCTTGTTCATCTAAACTACGGCACTCATCACAAGTTAAAACACATTTGGAGTGCGGATCGTAACATAGTTTAGCTAATCTAGTTTTGCAGCCACTGCTGCAAAACCTAACTGAAGAAGAACTAGCATCAGACATCTTCGTAATAACTTGTTAATAACTAGGCAGCTAACTGATGAAGCAAAAAAGCCAACCAAGAAATTGTACATCACCAAAAAGAAAAAATCCACAATGGCGACGAAAGTCGACTGCAACAACAAACCACCGGTGTTACCCCATGGCCGGCAGAAAACGAATTGAAGTCTAAGCTCAGCAGTACCAGGTATTCCGAAAGTGGGCGGGATCTGTATCACCTACACAAACAATAGCAGCGCTGCTAAAACCCACCGCCACCAGGAATTTGAATTTTCGACTGCCAAGTAAGAAAGCATACAGCTAATGTAATTGTTTGGTAAGTCACTTATGTGAAACTGCCATGTTCTGGAAAAAGATGCTGTCCTGGACATATTTAACAAAGGACGAAACTAAAGCCTCAGGATTCAAGGTACAAAAGGACAGGGTGACCCTCCTAATGTGTAGGAATGCGGCTGGCTTTATGCTGAAACCAGGCCTCATTTACAAAGCTGCAAATCCCAGAGCACGCAAAAATAAGAAGAAGGCATTGCTGCCTGTGTTCTGGATGCACAATCCCAAGGCCTGGATCACCAAAGTCCTTTTGGAGTACTGATTTCATCAAAGCTTCACTCCTCAAGTTAGGCAATACCTGGCCGATTTGGACTGAGAGTTCAAGGTGTTGATGTGGATAAAAGCTGGTATCACACTAGTCATTTCTTGCTTGCGGTTTTGGCCAGCATCCAGCCGATGCTGGCGAGCAAAAGTGTTGTATCATCACACTAGGACCTCGTGGTTTTGAGGAGCAGTAGGAAAAAGTAAACAAACAAAACTGATCAGCTGATATCATCATGGCGCCCAGAAATTGTCAGATGGTTGCAAGATATGCTGCAATGATGTGTTTTCTCGGAATCTTACGTGAATGCAAGTGACAAAAAACATTTGTGGGTTCAAGAGTGGCTCAGGAGAAGAGAAGCGAAAGGTCTGAAAGTACGTCCTATCAGCAGCAGCCATTTTGTTTGTTTACACTATGCAGTCGCTCACGGTTCGTGGCTCGGTGCTTCCCGTTCAGCCGGGAAGCTAAGATCTCGAGCTAAAAGCTCCCGGTTTTCCATTTTCGGCAGCAACGGCTCGCGGCTGGAGACAAAAAGGCCTAGTGTGAGGCCATCTTAATGCTGGTGGCCACCCTCTCGATCTTTATTACAAGTGTCCAGCTCGAGTTCCGCCCTCCGAACACCACCTTCTCCTCAGCCTATGGGTTGGAGGTGATCCATGCCTTCAAGGCAGTCTACACCGGGAACTCCCTCCAGCACCTTGTTGATGCAATAGACCTTGACAGTTAATTTACACATAGCCTATTGGCATAAATTCACGATTGCTACATGTCTGGTCTGTCATTGACTGGTTGCTAAAGGACATGAAGAAAGAGACCCTGAATGCATGCTGGAGTAAGTTGTGGCTGGACTGTGTCCATAATTATATGGGTTTCTCTCCTCAGAAATCCTGCATTTGGCCATTAATAAGGTGGTCCAGTTGGCGAGAATTCTTGGTGGTGAAGGCTTTGAAATTATCACCCGAGGATGAAGTCGGCATCCGTCATTGATGCCCACTCTGACCCCTGACAGACCAGGAATTGGAAGACCTGACGAAATCTGCCAGCGAGGAAGAAGACACTCCAGGTTCAGGAGCAGGAACAGCAGCAGGAGCAGAAGGGTGGCCTGACTTTAGAATGCCTGTCCCAAGTTAGAAGAATGATCAACAATGTCCAGGAGTTTGTTGCAACATCAGATCCTTGCATGGAGCACTCCTTAATATTTTCCAACATTCTTGATATGGCATTGGAGCCCTATAATCAAGCCCTCACCACCATGAAGAAGCAACAACAGCAGCTGCCAATCATATGTTCATCACACATACGAAGGACCCTCCAAAGCCTCTTTAATCGCCTGAAGTGCCTCTTGAAGGTGAAGAGGTACCCTCAAAGGAGATGTAATTTCTCTGCTTAGCTGTGCAGTTATAACTTCGTCATTCATCAGACTGCATGCCTAATTCATCATCATCTTTCATCAACACTCATCAGTGGTGAGTACCCTATTTATGTATGATGTACTAGTGTAGAAAATTTTTTTTTTTAATGGTTCATACATATTTTGTTCTTTCTCTCCCTCTCTTGTGATTTTATATACAATTGTTTTCCTTGTAAAAAGAAAACTGGACGACATAAATAGTAACTGTATGAAAGAAAATGTGCATGACTGAATACTTTAGGAGGGGCTGGATTATTTTCATGTACGCAACTAAGTTATACAGTATGTACATATGTAATTTTAACCATAAAATAAAAGATTTACTTTGAAATAGTATCAATAATATTTCAGAGGTCAATATGTACCATAATAGGATGATATTTTAATGTATAATTGATATATGGTATTTTTAGGGATACTTTGATTTTACACATTCTAGATAGGCAGTTTTAAACATTTTTAGAGGGGGGTTCCAAGTATTCGCGGGTTCTAGCTATTCATGACGGGGAATCTGGTACACATCCCTCACGAATACAGGAGGGGGAGACACTGTAGTATAGGATTCAGGGCAAATCCCAAGTGTTGGGACCTGCGAGGCGAGGTCATTCAACACTGATAAGAAACTGACAGCATAAAGAGGTTTAAAAGGTGTATCATGAGGAAAACCTCACAGCTGCACTATGAATCAACTGTTAGGAGCGGGTGGAAAGGAAGATGGAAGAAAAAGAATATGAATGGAGAGGGGTACAGTAAAAGGAATGAAAGAGGTTGCAGCTAGGATCTGAAGGGATGCTGCAAAGAACCTTATGTAATGCTAACAGGAATCTCCATACAGAAATTACATGTTACTGGCCACAATCATGAGCAAGGGAGCAATGATACCTGTAACCTCCTATATGATCTGTTGTACAGATGCCATTGCGGCGGGATCACAAGCAAAGCAAATAAAGCAAGCAATCTTCCCACAGTCACCTAAGTCGTACTGGCTAACAAATTATCCCACAGCCACACTTTCCCCTTTACGTTAATATTTACACGCAGGACAGTTGCTTCATCAAGGAAAACAAGCAAACCTCTCACATTCATGTACTCACCAGCAATGGCTGACTTCGGGGCTAGATGCTGTGCTGTCCGCTGGATATAGGCTAGGCTAGTCGAGACAAACACCGCTGAATGTCACTACCCAAAACAGACAAGCACCAAAACCATACAACAACTCAAAAAACACCACCACAATCACTATGCAAACCAACACCAACAGCTCGAAAAGAACACAACAAATCATACGACAACTTCAACCCAGCACAACAAACCACCACCACCAACACTGTCTCCAACAGACAACTCACGAAACCATCAAAACACAAAATCAAGTACAACAAACTCTTCAGCTCAACAATCACCAGACAGACAACAGACTCTCCCCATTGATATACTAGGCAACTTCTCCAACAGACAAGCCAGACACTTATGCTGCCATCAAACCCCTCCTCACCATCCATCCACCAATTACGATCTTTCTCTCTCTTGATCGCTTGCTCACTCACACTCACTCACTCACATACTACCACACTGCAACACCAAACACGAAACACGACACATCAACCATATGAAAACACACAAACTCTCAACCCAACGATGCTTTCACTCTCTCTCTCTCTCTCTCACGCAACCCTCGTAGACGCTGTCAAATATAACTACCATTATCACTCCTCCACACCATACAGACAAGACCCAAAGGCTGAGTGCGAAGTGTCTGGAGTCTAACTTGTTTGGAAAACCCTTAGAGAACCAAGTGTTATCCCTATGAAGACTGACACAAGGCAGCTAAGCTGCAGTACAGTACATAAAATTGATGGTTTCAGATGATAGCTCTACCCCCAGAACCCAACCTCGCTAAAAAAAAAAAAAAAAAAAAAAAAAAAAAATTGAGGAAAATGTCCCTTATGAGCCAAAGTTCTAGATATAATATTCAATTATTAGCTTACTGCATCTGGACCTGGTTCACAATATAATCTGCCTGACTGCTGCCTTACAAAGGAAGTGAAGGAACCAGTCATTCAACCACACAACCCCACGCCTTTTGCTCTCTAAGTGTCTTAGATGAGATGCTTTTGTCTAACAGGAGCTTTGATGACAATACAATTTGTACAGGAACCACTACATGTCCAAAGGAGAAGGTATCCAGGGACTGAGGGTGACAACCCTCATGCAAGTTGAGGTAAAGGTGGTCTGGCATCTCAGAAACCTACCCCTCATTACCAGTACAGGCAAATGTTCCTCTAGAATGCCAAAGCTGATCCAATGCCCTTGGCTTCATGAGCTCTTGCACAAACTGAATGGCTGTCCTCTTCATTGGACAAGTCATAAAGGCAAAAATTAAAGTTCCTAAACACACAAAGAGTTCCTAGAAACCTTGAGCCTGCCAGTACTGGAAGGGAGGTGCCAACATTGAGGCTTATACAAAGGCCATCATACTGCACACCTTAGTTGTTCTTTATTCTTTTCCATGACAAAAATACAATTAATACATCACACATACCTTAAGTATTAAATAGTTTTCAAGCTCCTAACAGTCAGAGAAAACATTTGTTTCTGACAGCAGCTGAAGTGTTTGATGACTGCAAAAGACCAAAATCAAACAGAAGTGTTTCGTATTTGAGGTTTAAGTTTTGTGGATTCAAGGTTTCCAGGATGGGTATTAAACTAATGGATTTAAAGAGCAAAATAGTGTTGAACTTCATATGTGGAAACATTACATGAAGTCAGCCGTTTCCCAAGAATGATTAACTATCTGCCTAAATTCCCCTAATGGCTTGTGATGCTAAGTGAACCTTGAAGAACCTTTGGGAGAACAATGTGGGCAGGCAACCAACTATAACCCTACCACATTTGGCAACTACCTTCATTATATACAAATAATTACTACACACACACACACGATATTGCAGCATATAATTACTAATGGCAAAAAAAAAATAAGGTTACTGTTGCTACTGTTTTATGATAAAATGGAGACTGCGAGACAGCACATTAGAATTACTTAAGTATAGTTTATTGTGCAATTTTTATGTACTCACTAGTGCATAAAAGATGCTTCACCTTTCACCTGCACCTATGATCCTCTTAAACTGCCTAGTTTCTTGACCCTCCATAAGACTTCACCCTGATGATCAGAATACCATCCCCTACAGCCAACCTATGTATTTACGGTCAATAAATAGCCTATATTAGGCCTACCAGCAAGGACTTGGTTCAAATTTCTGGGCAGACTAGATAGGATTAGCCTCAACTGCGGCACATTAAAGATTCCATTTAGTTTTGGTTATGGTAAATTTTTACTTCAATACAAAGCACACTTGAACAAATGCAGTGTTTAGTACCAGCCCCATGGTTATGAATGTATTAACAAAAGCAGTAAATCCCTTAGTAACAGTAAATTGGCAATAGATTTCAGTTTGCTTTTGGTATTAAGCACATTAAGGAACATTAGAGAAAAAGGTTTCACAGAGACACCACAGCAAAAAATTGTTTCCTTATTTAATTTTCTTCTCTTAAGGATATAGAAAAGGATGTATACAATACAGTCAAGGGGAGCTAATTTGAGAAATTTACCAAGATAATAAGAATTTTCCATCTTTGTTTATATTTTGACTTTCATCCCTAAGGGAGTGGTACTAAACACGGCACCCCTACACCTTTCACAATGTTTAGTATACAAGATCTATGGTACCTAGACCTTGGTTTAGTACCAGCCCCACCGGGAAGAACGTAAAAATGTAAACCAACAGTAATTATCTTAGATTATCTAACCTGTACTGCATTAAATACATCCTTTTCTATATTGTCTAACCAAAATATCATATTAATAGGCTAAATGGTAAATTTCTACAGTAGTTCCAACTCCATTTTTCTAGAGTAATTATGTATTTCTGTGTGTGTTTTAATGTGTTCTGAATGGTTACGATAGTAATACTTCGGGGAAATGAGTTGTTTTTCAGTTACTAGCTTATACCCCCTTACTACATCCAACAAGGTTGGGGACCCTTTGGGAATGCGGGGTTTTGGGTGGGGTAAATCACCATGGATACAAAACAGCATTTGAATTAATGAATAAGGATCACCTACAAATCAAACCAACCTAACCTAACCCAGGATACCTAACCTAACCTAACCTAGGACGCAGTGCCCTGACTAGGGGGGGCTCAGCCCCATGTATCCCTGGATACTGTTTAAATGACCTAACCAGATCAAACCAACCTAACCTAACCTAGGACGTGGTGCCCTGACCGGGGGGCGGAGCCCCCTATAACCGGGATATATAATGTTTAAATGACCTAACTAGATACACCCAAACTAACCTAACCTAGGACACTAACTAACCTAGGACGCGGTGCCCTGACCGGGGGCCCCCCTATAGTGTTTAAATGACCTAAACCAGATCAAACCACCTAACCTACCTAGGACAATACGAAAAAAAATATATTATACAATACTAATTGAAATACAATTATAAATTTACCTTAATTGAATAGACACAAACGTTTTGATGGTTATCCAGAACAAGAAGGTTGTGGCTCATCTACAGTGTCGTCGTCATCAGAAAGGATTCCCTAGGTGGTGATGGTGGCTGAGTGTCACTTAAAGGTGGATACAGTTTAGCAGCTTCAAGTAAAAATTGGTACAAAACTGAATCCTGGTAGTGCTTAATATAAATACCTAGCAAGGTATTGTTTCACATAGTCTTTTTTTAATACCAGGCCTTTTAATCCACTCCTTAATATTTCGCCACAATCGTTCAATATTTTGAGTGTGAATATGATATTGTTAGTATACAATAAAGTTTTGTACATACTTACCTGGCAGATATATACATAGCTTACGACTCTGACGTCACGACAGAAAATTCAAAACTCGCGCACAAGCTACAGGTAGGTCAGGTGATCTACCTTACCCGCCGCTGGGTGGCAGGTGTAAGAACCAACCCCCCTTTTCAGTCAGATTTTTCTCTTCACCTGTCTCCTGAGGGGAGGCTGGGAGGGCCATCAATCGTATATATCTGCCAGGTAAGTATGTACAAAACTTTATTGTATACTAACAATATCATTTTTGTACATGAAACTTCCCTGCCCGATATATACATAACTGATTGACACCCTTGGTGGAGGGAAGAGACTTATAAGTCCAGAGAAAGGGGAAATAACATATGTTAAAGTAATAAATACCCTTGGTTGTTCTTACCATGATTTAGGCAGAAGACTTCATAGTTACTGTCTACAAGTCTGCGTTGCCTGAAGAGTTACAGCGAGGGCGTGACCTACAGCTGAAAAACTCTTTGGGTCTACCAATGGGAACTGACTCCTCTTACTTGGCAGAATCCAGTTAGGGTCTAGTCAATGGGGATCAACCCACTTAAATGACAGAGCCTGTCCACTACCCTTGCAAGGAGCTTCAAGCACAAAACGATCACCTAACCAAAATACAAATGTTAATACTACGAAAGAAGGAGATGCCTCCTGCATCCTCCTTCCCACAACCAAAAAACACAATACAAATACAATAAGGGAAAATATTTAAAAAGGATATGCTTCAGCTCCCTGCCCCAGCACTGAATCCACCGATACGTACGGGCCTAACCCAAAGCACTTCTCATACGTAATTCTTACGTCTTTCAGGTGTGGTTGGCAAAGACTGACTCACACTCCAATAAGTCGCCTTCATGAGGTTTTGTAGGGACATGTTCTTCTTGAAAGCCAAGGACGTAGAGATGGCCCTTACCTCATGTGCCTTGACTTTAAGAAGTCTAAACTGATCTTGGTCACAAGATGCGTGAGCTTATTTGATAAGGTGCCTTATAAAGAATGACAGGGCATTCTTTGATAAGGGCCTACTAGGATCTCTTACGGAAACACCATAGGATGTCTGAGTTAGCCCCAAGTTGTTTCTTCTTCTGGAGATGAAACTTTAAGCTCCTTACAGGGCAAAGGGACCTCTCCTCTTCTGATCCAACTAGAGAGGATAAGCTTTTAATTTCGAAGCTCCTGGGCCAAGGTGAAGAGGGGTTTTCATTCTTGGCCAAGAAAGACGGAGAAACGAACACACAGCTGAGTCTCCTTGGAACCCCCAACATCTCCTTCCAAAGCTTGCAGTTCGCTTACTCTCTTAGCCGAAGCTAAAGCACAGAGAAACAAGGTCTTCATAGTAAGATCTCTGAAGGAAGCTGAATGGAGAGGTTCGAATCTAGCGGATCTTAAGAACGATAGCACTACATCCAGGTTCCAGCTTGGTGTTAAACAAGAGTTCCTTTTAGAAGTCTCAAACGACTTGATTAAGTCATGCAGATCCTTATCTTCAGAGATGTTTAATCCCCTGTGTCTGAACACAGAAGATAGCATACTCCTGTAGCCCTTAATGGTAGAGACTACCAAACCGCATTTTTCCCTCAGGAAAATAAGAAAAATCTGCTATCTGGGTCAACCAGAGGTACTGGATGGAGGAACGTTCTGATTCCTGCACCAACGTCGAAAAACATCCCACTTCGACTGGTAGACCCTGGAAGTGGAAGGTCAACATGCATTGGCAATTGCTCTTGCAGACTTTGCCGAAAACCCCTTAGCTCTGACCAGACTCTTGATAGTCTGAATCCAGTCAGACTGAGAGCGGGGAGGTTCTTGTGAAACCTGTCGAAGTGGGGCTGTTTGAGCAGATCGACTCTTAGTGGCAGAGATCTTGGAACATCTACCAACCATTCCAGTACCTCTGTGAACCAGTCCTGGGCGGGCCAGAATGGAGCTATCAAGGTCATCCTTGCTCCTTCTGACGCTGAGAATTTCCTTATTTCCCTAGAATCTTGAAAGGAGGAAACGCATAAAGGTCTAGGTTGCTCCAGTCCAACAGGAACGCGTCTTACGCTACTGCTTTCGGGTCTGAAATCGGTGAACAGTACAGGTCTATCCTCGCGTTCCTAGCAGTTGCAAAGAGGTCCAGATGAGGTCTGCCCAGATCTTCCACAGTCCCTGGCATACGTCCGAGTGAAGGGTCCATTCTGAGGGAAGGACTTGGTTCCTTCTGCTGAGCAGATCTGCTCTGACCAATTTCTTTCTCACCCTGTACGAAACCTGTGAGGAGACTTATCTCCCTTTCCTCCGACCACAAGAGGAGCATTCTTGCTGTTTCGTACAGGGAGAATGAGTGAGTCCCCCCTTGTTTCCGAATGTAAGCCATGGCTGTGGTGTTGTCCGAGTTGACCTGAACTGAAAACTTCTGAACGAGAGGTTTGAACTCCTTGAGGGCTAACCAAATCGCCATGAGCTCTTTTTTGTTTATATGCCAGGACACCTGTTCCCCCATCCAGGTGCCTGACACTTCTCTGGATCCTAGAGTCGCTCCCCAACCTTTGTCCGATGCGTCTGCAAATAAGACTAGGTCGGGGTTCTTCAACCGTAAGGAAATGCCTTCCTTGAAAAGAAGAGGGTCTGCCCACCATCGGAGATCCTCTTTTATCTCGTTCGAGATTTTGAATACAAAATCTAGGTTCTGAGCACCCCGATTCCAGTTCCGATTCAGGAAGAACTGTAGGGGTCTGAGGTGCAACCTCCCTAGAGAAACGAATTGCTCCAGCGAGGAGAGTGTCCCCAACAGACTCATCCACTCCCTCGCTGTGCATACATCTTTCTCCAGAAAGGTTGCGACCTTCTCTGCACAACGGTTGATCCTTTCCGGGGATGGAAAAGCCCGAAAAACCTGAGAAACCATCCGAATCCCCAGATAAATACGATCTTGGCTGGGGATTAGCTGTGATTTCTCGAAGTTTATCAGCAAACCCAGAGAACTCGCTAAGGTCAGAGTGATGTGAAGGTCCTCCAGACATTTCTGCTTCGATTTGGCCCTGATCAGCCAATCGTCCAAGTAAAGGGACACCCTCACTCCTTCGAGATGAAGCCATTGGGCTACGTTCTTCATCAGCCCTGTAAAGACTTGAGGGGCTGTGGAGAGGCCGAAGCACAAAGCCCTGAACTGAAACACTTTCCCTTTCCACATGAATCTCAGGAACTTGCGCGAAGAAGGATGGATTGGCACATGAAAATAAGCGTCCTGAAGGTCTAGTGACACCATCCAGTCCCCTGGACAAAGGGCGGCTAATACTGAGGATGTCGTCTCCATCGTAAACCTTCTCTTCTTCACATAGACGTTCAGGGCGCTTACGTCCAGAACCGGTCTCCATCCTCCTGAGTTCTTGGGCACAGAAAAAGACGGTTGTAGAAACCCGCGGAATGAGGTCCTGCACCATGTCTATCGCTTGCTTCTCCAGCATCAGCTCTACTGCTAGAGCAAGGGCCTGATTCATGTGAGGGTCTTTGTACCTGGCCACTAACTCCCTTGGTGTGGTGGTCAAAGGTGGTCTCGACACGAAGGGAATGAGGTATCCTTTTTTTATTATAAGCGAGGGACCATTTGTTTCCGCTCCCCTTCTGTGCCCAGAACGTCTGCAAACTCAGCAGTCTGGCACCTACTACAGTCTGGAGGACACTCGTACTATTTCTTCGCTCTGATAGAACGAGAGAAGGTCCTTCCTCTTCTAGGAGGTCTTTTTTCCTCTGGAGGAAGAAGCGCGGGAAGAAGGGCCTCCTCGAAAGGGCTCTTGCTTGATCGACATCTCCTTCTTCGCCTTAGGTTGAAAAGAAGCCTTAGGAATTCTCGCTTGAGCGAGCCAACATATCTTGCGTCGCTTTAGCAGAAAGAGCATTGGAAATGTCGTTGATGATCTTGGGGAAGAGTTGCTGGGAAAGATTAGCAAATAACAGCGACGATCTCTGCGCGTGCGACACCGCTTTGGTTAAAAAGGAGCAGAAAACTGCCCTCTTCTTAACAACTCCTGCCCTGAAAAGCAAAGCTATCTCTCCAGAACCATCTCTCACTGCCTTGTCCATGCAAGACAATACTGAATGTAAATCCTCTGGAGATAAGAGTCTTGATCCCTCGTCTTCTTAGCTAAGACTCCTAGGGTCCAGTCAAGGAAGTTAAACACTTCCAGCACCCGGAACATTCCCTTCAGAAGGTGGTCGAGTTTGCTCATTCCCCACGTCGTCTTAGCTGAATTAAGCGCCGAACGATGCACGGAATCCACCAACGAAGAGAAGTCTGTGTCTGCAGAAGCTGGAAGAGTCAAACCCAAGGGTTCCCCCGACTCGTACCAGAATCCCATCTTTCCGGTAAGTTCGGAAGGTGGGAAGGAAAAAACTGTCTTCCCCTTCTCCTCCTTGGAGACCAACCAATCGTCGAAGCTCTTGAGCGCTGTCTTCATTGACACCGTAGGTTTCATCTTCACCACCGAGGAAGTCTTCGAAGTTTTAGCTGTAGAAAATAAGGAAGAGGGAGAAGGAGGTGCAACCGCCGAAAGAGACTCTCCAAATTCTTGTAAGAGGAGTTCCGTCAATCTCTTGTAACAGGAACCTGAAGAATTCTTCGGAAGATCTTCCTCGGAAGCACCATGCCCTTCTTCCGATCGGCTGCCTATAGGAGAGCTATTCCTAGGAGAGCGCCTACCAGGAGAACTCCTACTGGGAGAGCGCCTGCTGGGAGAGCGCCTGTTGGGAGAGCGCTTGCTGGGAGAGCGCCTGCTGGGAGAGCGCCTGTAGGGAGAGCGCCTACTGGGAGAGCGCCTACTAATAGAGCGCCTGCTAGAGGAGGCGCGTCTGTCCAAATCCTTGTCAGAGACAACTGAAGGGCTCCTAGTATGAGGAGAGCGCCTATCAGGAATCTTACGCCTGCTAGGCTCTAGGCGCCTGTCAAGTTCTAAGCGCTTGTCAGACCCTTGGTGCTTGTCCAATCCAACTCGCTTGTCAGGCTCTTGGCGACTGTCACAAAGCGAAAAGTCTTTCGAAGAAGAACGTCTATTAGACGCAAAGCAGTTTGCGAGGTACTGAGTGCCTATCTGAAACGAGTGCGCTCGCAAGAAGGCGATAGTCTAGTCTGTCTCTTGCTAGGCTCTTTGCCCCTACTATCTTCTCGTGATTTTGACAGATGGCGAAGAAACAAAATCCGGAGAAAAGCGCCTACTAGTCTCCGTGCGCCTATACAGAGGAGAGAGGCTTCCAGGTGAAGAGAGCCTACTGTGATCCTGGACGGAACGAGAATCCTTGTTTTTGTCAAAACTCTTGACGTTTACAAGAAGAGGAGCGAGTCTTCGGGGAGCGATGTCTATCCTCCCTAAAACTAGGAGAGTGGTGTTCAGGAGAAGAACGCCTGTCAAGATCCTTACGTCTGCTATCGTGAAAGGAGCGCCTGCTCGGAGAGCGACTGAGTCTCTCTTTAATGAAAGAGGCTCTGCTGCGAGGCTCTTGCACTTTTTCTGCATTAGGCGAAAAATCTGCAGAATCCTTCTTTGACTTCTTCACCGGTAGGGAGATGTCCTTCCGACGGTGAGAACTCCCCGCTAAAGAGTTGGCTAAAGCAGAAATCTGCGCCTGTAGGCCGGCCAAGATGCGCGCTGGCGATCTCTCAAACTCTTCGGTAGGAGTAGCAGCCCGAGCGCGGAAAGGAGAAGAGGATCCTTGAGATCTCCTGGCTCTCTTACGCTCGATCTCTGGTTCTTCTGAGAAGGATTCGGGGCTGGAAGGAAGGGCGCAAGGCTCCTTCCAAGCTCTCTTGAGAGGGCGAGATGACTCCGAAGCGCTCCATCTACGCTTAGGAGAAGGAGACGAAGAAGACGAGAAGCACTGTCTCAACACTTCCTTCTTGGCTCTATCCAAGGCAGCCTGGGAGCGAGCAACAGGATCTGCCGAGGGGACGCCTGACCGGTGGGGGTTCTCCCTAACCTTCCTGCAGCTTTCGACTTTCCTCCTCCACTGGGTCTGGGAGTCTGGAAGAGGTCTAGGCCTAGAAGCGTTAGTGAGCCAGTCAGACGCACCCTCCACTGCACTAGGGGCACTGCACTTATCACTTTCACTGTCACTCTTACCTTTATAAGAGCGTACTTTGCTCTCGTTACTCCTTACTGCGTTCTCCGAACACGAATCTTCGGGTTCAAAGCTAGGAGCGGGGTCTGAAACAGGAGAAGGAACTACGTCTACTGTTGGGTTCTCAACATCAAGTTTGCTAACAAGAGACCTCCTTGAATTCCTGGAAGAAGCCTTACACGCTCTGTCCTTCTCTAACTTCCTTAAGTAGGAATGAAAGAGACTTCCATCCGTCCTCATCCAAACCTTTCGACACTCTTGACAAGGGTTAACGAAAGAACATTCATTCCCCTACAGTTCTACACACACTCTGTGATGGTCTAAAGACGCTTTAGGAAGGCCTCACCTTACATTCACTCTCGAACATACTCTAAACATAGAAGATTTCTTAAGTTCAGAATCAGCCATTATGAGAAATAAACAAAGAACAATCCAAAAAACTATCCAAAATAGCGTATGCCAAGCCAACAAACAAAGGGTACATCACCAAATTAGTCAATCCAAGAATCGTCGGCGACGAGAATAAATCCACTTCGAGAGGACTTAACAACAGGTGCTGTTAAGCCGGCGACAGAGAAAAATCTGACTGAAAAGGGGGGTTGGTTCTTACACCTGCCACCCAGCGGCGGGTAAGGTAGATCACCTGACCTACCTGTAGCGTGTGCCGCGAGTTTTGAATTTTCTGTTGTGACGTCAGAGTTTAAGCTATTTATATATCTGGCAGGGAAGTTCATGTACAAAAGTTAGGATTATTGGGATCAACAAAATTTTCTGTGAGGTTTACTTGAAAAAAATGAGTGTATCCACTCTCGCTGATTTTATATAACCTCGCCAACGAGTCACTGTAAATAATAGAGCCTGGTTTAATGTAGCGATTATTTAAAGGAATTAAGTATCACTTTTCCGATTGTCAGCACCAGGATCAATTAATGCCTCAAGAAAGAATTTTTTTATGTTCTCTCATACCACCAAACAACCAACACGGGTAGAGGGCGACCTTTATGGTAGTTTAATATGAGTAATTAGTGTTCATCAATTTTCACTTCTACATCAACACCACCGATGGGCTCCTGATTATTATACCAAAAACTGACTCACCTCACTACAGAAACTTCTCCAATCAACACTGATCTTTGATGAAATATTTAAATACTTTAACAACTGGGCGATGTTTCCAAAATTCACTCAAAAACTGAAAGAAAAATCATCAACTTCCATACCGGCAATTTAATTTTATCTAAAAATGTGCCTTTCCGACCACTTACAGCTAGTAAAATTACAATATTTTCTCTTTATGTGTCTTTTGTCTAAAACATAACCAGTACAGCCCAAATGTTTTTATCCTTTCTGAACTGACAGGGCTTTCCACACTTTAAACACTGTACTGCTGCAGGTAGCACTCCATGTTCTCTTAAAAATTCAATGCACCGTGTTTCATTTTCATAAAAATCATGAATTAACCGAAAATAATCAAAATTACAGGACGAACACAGAGACATAGCTTAACTCTATGAGAGACTTCAACCAAATGACAAGCATATATGGCTGGGCTGACAGCTGTCAGATTTTCACCAGGTCATGTGACTCTTAGACACAACATGTAACTACCCACAATGCAATTTTAAGAGGGAAAAAATTCGCATCAGAACCCAATGCGTTCAAAAACAAATTGATGATCACAAACTGTGTCTGATAAAGTAAACAAAACACTTAGAAATTTTCAAGGATAGCGGGATTTCTATTAACCATTCATATCTCGCATATAGTGAATTTCCCCAAAAAGTGTTCAGAGACAAAGTTTAATAATTTTTTTATGCAAAATGCATCTATAATACTATAATTATTATAGAAAGAGTTGGAACTATAGTAAAACAATACCGGCTAAACAATATCTTCGTACGGCCATCGGTAAAACTATATGACAACTCCGTATGGCTTACTATTATTACCTTGGAAACTGAGTTTTCCTATACTTGCAGTGTTGGTAATGAAGCAGGTGGTGTTACTTAAGAGGTAAAACTATAGGAAAACTCCGCATGGTTTACTATTACATTGGAAACTGAGTTTTCCTATACTTGCAGTGTTGCTGGTGAAGCAGGTGGTTACTTAAGAGGTATAACTATAGGAAAACTCTGCATGGCTTGCTATTACATTGACATTGGAAACTGAGTTTTCCTATACTTGCAGTGTTGCTAATGAAGCAGGTGGTGTTACTTAAGAGGTAAAACTATAGGAAAACTCTGCATGGCTTAATACTATTACCTTGGAAACTGAGTTTTCCTATACTTGCAGTGTTGCTGATGAAGCAGGTGGTGTTACTTGAGAGGTCAAACTAGGGGAAACAACTGACTGGACTAGCTGATCCAGTTTTGGCCTTGTGTGGATCCACCCTCCGAAAAAGTACTTTTAACACGTCCTGACACCAGAGATGGGCACCAGTCACGACTCATTGGCGGTGAGAGCAACAGCTTGGGACCTCTACTATCCTTTCGAAGTAAGTATTTTCGGTAGATCTAAGCCCTTTATTCCGTGGCGAACTAGACTATGCCAGTTGACGTTTTTCTATACAGTTGTACCTCCTGAACAAGAATTTAGGATAATATTTTTTTTGGCGGCTGTAATTAACGTGTAATTTACCTTTGAACTCTATCCTACAGTAAGGGGACGATGGGAATGCGGGGTTGGTTCTGGGTGGGGTAAAACACTTGGGCGAATTATGCCGTTCCAACTGTATCCTACGATAAGGGGGACCAATGATGATTATCCACATTTTACTTGGGACTAGCATTTTAACAAAACTAGAATCACGTGACTTTAATACCCAATCAGGTGACAGTTTTACTAAGAAAATAACACTTTTCAACACTTTTCACACAATTTCCACCGCTAATTTTTCAGTCTTTTGAGAACCATGGAGGTGTGTGAACCTTCAACTTCTGGTGCGGTTTCTCTATTTACCATCTACTTTGACATCAATATATGTGGATTTTTCAGGGAGAATAGAGATTTCTTTGTTGAGTAGATCTAAGCCCTTATTCCGCGGCGAACTAGACTATGCCAGTTGACGTTTTTCTATACAGTTTTACCTCATGAACAAGAATTTAGGATAATATTTTTTGGCCGGCTGTAATTAACGTGTAATTTACCTTTGAACTCTATCCTACGGTAAGGGGGACCGATGGGAATGCGGGGTTCTGGGTGTGGTAAAACACTTGGGCGAATTATGCCGTTCAATTGTATCCTACGGTAAGGGGGACCGATGGAATGCGGGGTTTTTGGGTGGGGTAAAACACTTGGGGGAAGGTTTTGTAGTGTTTTATTGTGTCTTTTCCTCTGATTTATGACATTTGAAACACGAAATGCAAGCTTAAATAAAGCGATAAATAAACCAATAATGGAGTCGTTACATAGCCAAAATAACTTATTGCTATTGCTATTACGACGCGGAATCCTACTACGCATGCGCCCTTCCCATCCTATGCGCATGCACCGAGATATAAGGGAGCTTTTAGTTCAGACACAAAGTTCCTAAGGAGTATAAATGATTTGGGGGTTTTGGGGGGTAGGGGGTTACAAGTATTTAACCAATCATGATGCATTATTAACCCTAAGTTGCGATAGGAGACTTTTGGGGAGGATTCATGCATTGTTACATATATTCCTTTTCCTCATTTGTTTTGTAATTATGTAATATCATTTCAAGCTTTTATTTCTGTTCCGTTTATCATAGTATTGTTTAATATGTGGAATGACTTGTTCTCACTTCATAATGTTGCCTTATATACCTTACAATATTACGTTACAATTGAGGGAAGGCCACTGATACTCTTCTGAAGGGTGGGACTAGAAGGCGGTTTTTTCGGACATTTTAGACCTTTCGTCAATGACGTGAAATTGATGGTATTCATTTTTTGGTATTACATTTTTTCAAATTGATGGTATTACATTTTTCATGAAATTGGATTACATCTTTCATTTTACAGACATTCCAATTCACACATGCATTTTTCTCCCTTCTTTTTTCTATATTCACCTTTACGTGCCTGTCTGACCCATAACAATTACTTGTTTTATTAGCGTTTTATTACGTTCTTATTAAGCTTAGGTTGATCCTAACCTCTATGTTACACTTCTAAGATTACCTTCTTTAAGGGGGGTAAACGGGGCCCCTCCCGGTCAGGCCAATATGTTCTACTAGGTTAGGTTAGGTAGGTACGATCTAACCTATATGTTACACTTCTAAGATTACCTTCCTTTAAGGGGCTCTGCCCCCCCCCCCCCCACCCCCCCCCCCCCCCCATCAGGCAACATGTTCTACTAGGTTAGGTTAGGTTAGGTTGGCCGGTCAGGCAACATGTTCTACTAGGTTAGGTTAGGTTGGGTTGGTTAGGTTACGATCCTAACCTATATGTTACATTTCTAAGATTACCTTCCTTTAAGGGGGGGTATGCCCCCCGGTCAGGCAAACAAAATGTTCTACTAGGTTAGGTTATGTTAGGTTTGTTAGGTTACAATCCTAACCTATATGTTACATTTCTAAGATTTCCTTCCTTTAAGGGGGGGGGGTGGGGGGGGGGTATGGGGGCCAGAGCCCCCAGTTCAGGCAACATGTTCTACTATACTCTGTTTTTTTTCATCTGTCCATCCGCCTGTGGGGTTTTTGTATGGTAACACTGCGTCCCGGGCTTTAAATAGTTACGCTACGTGTAAGTTTTAGGTAAATAAAAGGATATCTGGGTGTACATTTGCAACTGAAAAGTGTTTTAATAATTTACTGTATGCGAATTACACCATTAATATTCGAAATAGGTTATTGTTATTATTGTTGAATGTAAGCTCCCTTTTCGGGGTGGCGAATGGAACAGCCAGACGCAGTGGCGGGAAAATTTCTTCTCTCGCTGTTCACTACGGCAAGATGACAACGTATTACTTCATTATACGTAAGTATATCAGTATGTACTGTTAATTTTTATAAAGTGCGTTTCAGCCAGATACGATATGACGTAACTTAATTTAGCATCTGTTTGATGGAATTTGTGTCTGGCTGTTCCATTCGCCACCCCGAAAAGGCAGCTTACATTCGACAATAATAGCAATATCCTATTTCCAATATTAACGGTGTAATTCGCATACAGTAAATTATTAAAACACTTTTCAGTTGCAAATGTACACCCAGATATCCTTTTATTTACCTAAAACTTACACGTAGCGTAACTATTTAAAGCCGGGACGCAGTGTTACCATACAAAAACACCACAGGCGATGGACAGATGGAAAAAAACAGAGTATAGGTTAGGTTTGTTAGGTTACGATCCTAACCTATATGTTACATTTCTAAGAGTCAGGCAACATGTTCTACTAGGTTAGGTTAGGTTAAGTTGGTTAGGTTATGATCCTAACCTATATGTTACATTTCTAAGAGTCAGGCAACATGTTCTACTAGGTTAGGTTAGGTTAGGTTGGTTAGGTTATGATCCTAACATATATGTTACATTTCTCAGATTACCTTCCTTTAAAAGGGATACGCCCCCCCCGGTCAGGCAACATGTTCTACTAGGTTAGGTTAGGTTACGATTCTAAGCTATATGATACACTTCTAAGGTTGCCTTCCTTAAGGTGGGGGCTTTGGGATGTGGGGAGCCCACTGGTTAGGTTACACTATTTTTATAATTGTCCTCAACATTTCTTGTTATGTTCAATCACCCCCTGAACTGGCCACTCTGATCCTTGAAACTTGATAATATTCTATTAATTATTCACTAAAATGGTCTTAGACTTGTACTTGATAATTTTATACTCAAGTACGAGATGTGTAAATACCAGATGTAAAAAACCGTGTACAGATATATATATATTTCATGTATGTATGCATTATCAGCTCTTATGTAAAATGTGTGTCCCTACTGTATGGTTTCATTGCAATATTTTTTACACGATAACTTTGGTTTCATAAACATAAAAGAAGCTATGTTTGTACGATTTTACTCAACATTTGTTAAGTTCAATTACCCCAAAAACAGGCCTCCCTCATCTCGTATATTGTCCACCCATTACAATACAGTGTTCGTGTTTTTTTTTTCACAAACATGAATATTACCCCCACCCCATCCTTCCTACTCTGTTTCGTGGTCTCCAGCCACCCAGGCCCCCCCCCCCCCCCCCCCCCCCCCCCCCCTCCCCCCCCCCCCCCCCCCCCAAAATCCTTCCTCCTGACAATTTGACAAACTTGCCAGTGTCAACCAGCCAGATGGCGGAAGCACTCCCAGGGACCTCCACGGTTCCACCTCCTCCGGGCCTCATTACTAACTCGACTCTGTCCCGTACATTGTGTTAACGTTTCGTTAGTTATAAGGACATTTCAGCCCATTACTCGGGGCAGTATGAAAGGTTGGTAATATACTGTCAAGATCACGGCAGTGGCGTACTTTAAAATCCACTTCCACGACCCCAAGACGAGGCTCCATGCCTTCGTGAAAGCGGCTGCTGAACTCTATCCTCCACCTCTTTAAGGTAAGGTTCCTAATCTTTATGTACTTTGTTATATTGTGTTTTAGTGTTCCAAAGGTTTAGTGCTTTTGATGTCCCTCTGATATTTATTGGGAATTATTTACCACCATATCCCAGCGTGGCTTTACCAACTCGTACCTCTGCCTTCCTCTTCGGTAACCCCCCCACCCCCACTTTACCGGACATAAGGCTCCCTATTAGTTACGTATCAGACACCCCCTACCAGCATTCAAATATGGCGGTTTGTTCACGTTTCATGGCCTCGAACCAACACTTCGAAGATTGTTCAGTCGAAGTAGACTATGGCAATTGACGTTTTTCATGTTATTTTGCTTACTGTTACAAGAGTTTAAGGTAATATTTTTCCGGTCGACTGTAAACTAATCTGTTATTTACCTTTGAACTCTGTAGTTGGTACATCGTACCCCTGTACTGTCATGTAGTCTTCAGAGGTAAATTACGGTTTAATTACAGTCGACCGAATAAATATTACTTTAAATTCTTGTTCAGCAGGTAAAAAAACATAGGAAAACGTCAACTGTCATAGTCTACTGTACCGCGGAATGCCGACTTAGAATTACCGTATTTTCTCCAAAGTTAGAAAATAAGGTCATATTTTTAAGATTAACCAGAGGTTAATGAATGTCTGTCTAGCCATGCACAGTGCAAACACACCTCCATGAGGGTTTCGAAATTTTTACTTAACACCAAAAATTTAAGAAGATTGACGCCATCTCAATGTTTTGTGGAGTCATTTGTGTCAATAAACTTTCCATTCCAGTGCTAAATCCGCACACCACTTGTACCCATAGACACTGGTACACTTTCTTCGCAACCAATCGTCAACAATGACACCAACCGTCTGGCACATTCAAGGAAACTAAGAATTTTTGGTACTAGAGGAATAGAGAAGAAGCAGCGTGCACTAGATAATTATTTAAATAAATAGTTAAACAGCAGTATAAGGTCATGAATTGCATAAATTTTTTACATCGTCATGATTATTAATTGGAAAACATTGGTTGTTGAAAAGTAACTAGATTCCTGACTCAAATATCAACAGTTTTGCTGTGAACAGTACTACGGCATTGTTCACGCTCTTCATTTTTTTATCAGTGTGCCAACTGATATGTGTTTACCCTCCAAACTGGGTATAAGACTTACACAAAAACCTGGAGAAATAAGTGAAATTGGAATATCTACGTGTAGTATATGTATATATATAATATAATTATATTATATATATATTATATATATATTATATAGTAATATATATATATATGCATATTGGAGCAATTTTATCATTATTGCATAACTATAACATCTAGAATTCATGGAAAACAGTTTGTAAATGCATCGGTGTATGTGTGAAGCTCCACTGAATTGGCAACAATGACATTTTACCGTCGTCTGCTTGTATCTGCTTTAGAAATATCTGTAATTTTTCTGAGTTAATTTGGTTGCAAAATAGGGATAATAGACATGAATTAAAATAAACATTTTGAAGTAACAAAGTAAAGTTAACCTAAATAATGAGTAAGGTAAGCAATTAAGGGAAGGGAATAAACTTTGCACCTCATAAACAGTGTAGTCGTGTGCTGCCCGCTACTGTGTTTGTGGAGTGAGCGCTTAGAAACCAGGAACAGCAACGTAGTTCAAGTTTAATTTGGAGTGAATTATGACAAAAAAACATGTATATTACAATCAAATAAGCACAGGTTGTGATGGCAGTAAGGATAAGACCACCGATTACAAGGTAAAAATAAATTTCAGTTCAAACCATGACCCCGGGAATAGTTTCATACTTTCATAAATATAGGCAACAATATGTTGTTTTATTGTGCTGATTACAACTGCACATCATGAGTATGATCAATAAGCATTACATATATGTGCTAATATTGTTCAAATGAGCACTGGGAAGGCTGGGAAAGACGTGAAATCCATGCCGGTTATGAATGGCACCTCAGTCGGTCGACGCCATATTGGATTTAAAAACTGCCTTGAAAACATATTTTACATAGACCTCACATGCTTATTTTAGTTTGTATGGCGCTTTCATATATCACATTATGTTGGACGAAACTTCAATCTTTTGAATGGTATGCTTAAAGATGTAATGTATTATTGTTTCACCAATTAAATATCTAGTGAATAAGGCTGCTCCACCCGATGACAATGGATCCAAGCAGTTTTTCCCCCTATAGGACAACTCAGCATGGCTTACTATTACCTTGGAAACCGAGTTTTCCTATACTTGCAGCGTTGCTGATGAAGCAGGTGGTGTACTTAAGGATTACCAGATAAAACTATAGAACCACACTGCATGGTTTACTATTACCTTGGAAACTGAGTTTTCCTATACTTGTAATACTATTGCTGATGAAGCAGGTGGTGTTACTTCTTAGGCAATTTGTAGGTAAAACTATAGAACAAGTTCCGACTGGCTTTTATTATTACTTTTACCTATTGGCAGTCAAATATTAACCTAGCATCTTTAATGGGAAACCCTTTGGGAAAGGGGGTTTTGGGTCAGGTAAAAACACAAAGGAGAACAGAAATGTTGTTCCGATGGCCACCTTGAATGGTTCCATGCATGTGCAAGGTATATGGGAGCCATATGTTCAAGAAGAGATTGGCTAAGTTAAGCCAATCATCAAATCTAGGTATTTCTACAGAAGCAATCCGCGGTGGCCTAGATTATGGCAAGTGACGTTTTCCTATGTTATTTTACTACTGAACAAGAATTTAAAGTAATATTTATTCGGACGACTGTAATTAACCGCCAGGGGCCAGTACTAAAACTGCGAAATACATCGGACGCCCCAATCCCTAGTGGATGTCGTATCCGGGGTTACGTTCCTTGCAGTTTGTGCAGAACTATTTTCTTTAGAATTTACCCTGCAAGAAACGTAACCGCGGATACGACATCCATTAGGGGACTGGGGCGTGTTTAGTACTGGGTAGGGCCCTGGGGGTCAATTACAGTCATCCAAAATAAAAAATATTATTTAAAATTCTTGTTCAGTAGGTAAAACTGCATAGAAAACCGCAACTGCCATAGTCTAGGCCGCCGTAGATAGGTACCCTAGATCTACCTGCGGTATTTCTATATAAGTATTCCATATCGTGTTTGTCCCCGCGAATACGAAAGCCACCAGAAAGGGGCAAATTGGGGGCGTCAAATGTATTTCGCCGTGTTTAGTACGAGGCCCTGGGGGTTAATTACAGTCGTCCGAATAAATATTGCTTAAAAATTCTTGTTCAGGAGGTAAAAACTGCATAGAAACAAAAAAACCGCAACTGCCATAGTCTAAGCCGCTGCGGAATAAAATAATAAGATCTACCGATGCAACTGTTTTGACCCAGCACCACAAGACACAAAATCTAGGACATCCATTTTCATACCTAGACTGTGACTGGTATAAGTAGGTCTGGTAACACAGTCGGTATCAAAAGCAACTGACATACAGACAGTTACAGTAACTCTAACGGTAAGAAGCTGCAGGCAAGGATGGCACAGTTCAGAGTCAGACTCATTCACTGACACCCACTGTATCACTACCACCATTCACCAGTTTGGAAAATTGTAAAAAGTACAGATAATGCACGTCAAGCTGTTGATTGATTACGGAACCGCCATTTGCCATTCACCGCACGGTTCACCTCAGTGGAGAAGGAAATTTTTGTATGACTGCCAGAATTCAAAAGATGAGGTGGTCAAATTAACATTGCTCCCAATACAATGTGCATATTTTGTTTAAAATAGGCTATGAATATTGACATGAGCACAATAATATACGAAAATATTTCTTTAATGTATTCATTTAAATGCAATAATCCATACTTACAGGCGTTTCTTGCTCTAGATTTTACGTTGCTCTTAAGAATTTCTGTAGCTTTATCTTTATATTTATATAAAATAGTGCCACAGACGATACAAGATTTATGATAATTAATTTCTTAAATCTTACTATATGAATAAATAGTTATCATATGACAGTGGCATGTCATTTATATTTCAATGAACTCGACTGATATATTGAAAGCGGAATCGGTTGGAATGGTGAAATTCTTTGCTGTTCCGGGCAGGTTGCCGTTTTGAGGAATTTCGTCTATTAGTGTGGCTTTCTGGTGACATCTGCAAACCCTCCGTGGTTTTTCCACCCACACAGGCACGGCACTGAAGAATAAAAATTCTTCACTTTGCCTTTTTATTTTTTATAATGAAAATAAAGCTATAAAACATATCCTGCTTATTTATACAAATGCATTTTATTGAAATCCTTTATTTTTCTTCGTCAAAAATACTTTATGTTAAGTTAGCGATGTAGTTTTCTAACATCACGGAAAATAACTGTACATAGGAAAATACACATTCTAACCATTAAATCATAATAACGTAAAAAAAAAATCAGGTGAACTGCATATGGTAACACTGCCAAAAAGCCAATGTTGTGAAGAAAAAACCGGCATCACTGGAACTTCCGGGCAGCGTTTCGGTCGGTCAGTCGGTAGGCTGAGCTCAGATGTCCAAATTTGGCTTCATCGTCCTCTTCAACAATTTACTGAAACCGACAGGCACAGGCAGTTCCTGTATAAATATTTACGAATCAGCACTTGAATACATTAAGGAAGGCTTACCAGAACTGGAAAGGTTTCAAAGAAGAACTGGAGCCTAATGAAAAGAATGGAGGCCTCAGCTTCCATGCACTTAACGTTTAATTTATTAAACATTCACCAGTAAGCACTTCTAGGTTGCACACTGTCTTAAACGTATGTACCTTTGGATATTTTTTTTTTACCTTATTAATAAAAACTGTTTTATCCTTTTGTTAATTCAGTACTCCTACATTTTGATGGTTTCCATTATGTTACTTATTTTGACGTGGTGCTCCCAGTCCTTAGTGTTACTGTGTACAATTTATTGCATGTTAAATAAGAAAAAAATTATATTATAAGATCAAGAATACCCAGATGGTAATTGTCAAAAGGGTAAAAATTAAAAGAGATAATCCAGGATTATTGGGGTATCACTGGTCACAAACCTAAACAGATTTGACCCTAACCGAAATTACAAAGTATCTTTACAGTTCAAAACATGTAAAAACTGAATATATTAATTTTGTTGCTTACATTATCTACTAACTTTTTTCATTATGAAAGCATCAAGTTTAAATAAACCGAGACTTAAATGTAGAATATAATTGAATCTTGTTTCATCAAGTCAAATAACAGGAAATGTTCTAAATTTAAGTCTCGGTTTATTTAAACTTGATGCTTTCATAATGAAAAAAGTTGTAGATAAATATAAGCAACAAAATTAATATATTCAGTTTTACATGTTTTGGACTGTAAAGATACTTTGTAATTCGTTTAGGGTCAAATCTGTTTAGGTTTGTGACCGTGTGATATCCAATAATCCTGGATTATCTCTCTTAATTTTTACCCTTTTGACAATTAACCATCTGGTATTCTTGATCTTGTTGTGTACCTGAGACCTTTCTCTCCAATTGTATTTCATTCGCTCCTTGACAATGTCTTAGTAAAGACGAAAGCGCTTGGATTTCTGACTATCATTTTCCTGTGGTATTTGCTTATTTAATGAAGTCACGTGACCTACTGTGATTTTTTAAGGAGATATATATATATATATATATATATATATAGATAATATATATATATATATATATATATATATATACATACATATATATATACATACATACACACACACACACACACACATATATATATATATATATATATATATATATATTATATATATATATATATATATATATAGTGTGTGTGTATGTGTTTTGTTTTTCATGTAAGATATTGTTTCAAAATGTACAAGAAGCTGATTTCAAGGCTGTTTCCGAAAGGTCAGACCAGGCTTGTTAACTGAACTTGTAAATACCGAAAACAGTCTTCTAAATGCTGAAATCATAATCGAAGATCTTTTGAGACGCGAGTTTACGGCAATGTAACGATATTAATGACCAGTTTCTTTCTGATGAACTCAAACGCAGACTGAGACGATTCCAGCCTTCCAGCAGTGGTGGGGTGAGATCTGGAGCCTATAGAGCAGACCATGCGCTGAGAACACAAAAATTTCCCGAATCAAGTTTTTTCCCATATTCCTAGTGATTATCTTGAAATACGGAATTATTAATCTAGAAGGGCCCAGTAGACGGTATGACACCAGCAAGATCAAATAAAGTATGTGCCTATGATGCGAAGCTGTTGGACGTTTCCAAGTTTGGTGCCTTTTACCTGATTTTACCCGATTTAGGATTTTTTTTTCCTATAAAAATTGAGACAGACGTGGGATTTAATATTCTGAGTATCATATATTATTGGATACTAAAAGTCCTTGTTGCTATCCATGACGAGGTAGTACTACTTAACAAGATTCCTAACAACAATTACTGTTGCTGTTCCACGGAAGTGGAAATGCCGAGAATGAGAAGGAAATGGAATTAAGAAAAAGAAAAACGAAAGTACTAAATTCACAATCAGAGGAATAACGAAAATATAAAAAAAGAAGACGTAATTAGGTTTAAGAAATCTGGTTTGATTGCCTCGCATGTGGTATTGTGACCCATGGCCACTTTACCAACCAAAGCTATGAAGTGGGTCTTAGGAAAGGACGGTTTAGTCGTTTCGACTTGCGCGAAATAATATCTTCTTCCTAAAGAACTAATTTACTCAAAAGCCTAAAACGAAAATGTAGCGGGAAAAAAAAAAAATACTTATATATATATTATATATATTATATATAGATTATATACGATATATAATATATATGTATAATTATAAATATATATATATATATACATATATTATATATATATAAAATATATATATATATATATAGATATGAACGGTAAAATGTTCTGTTATAACAGAATTCCATCTAATAAAAGGAGCCCATAAAAACACCAAAATACAGGGAAAGAAATACTATATTTCAGAGAATGCTGTCTCCCTCTTCAGGTAAATGAATGAGAAAAGTTAAAGAAAAGGTGGTATTTATACCAAGAGGTCTATCCACAGGTAAGCCAATTTAGGTCACTCCCGCTGATAATCTTCCTTTAATCTTCTTTAGCATTGGTTGAATGAAAACCTGGTCAACGATATCTGAGTCCCATGCTCCCTTTGAGATATTCATTACCTGCCTCTCTTTGATCAGGGCCGATTCCATCATTTGACTCTATAAATTGTACGTGACAAATTCCAGTTTACACTATGGTTATGTTCATTTATATGGTTGAAAATAGCTGAGTTCTGTTGTCCATACCTAACTGACCGTTTGTGCTGTATTAATCTCTGGGGAAGTGATTTTCCTGTAAATCCGATGTGAGATTGGTCACAGTCCAGGCATGAGATTTCGTAAATGCTTGTGTCCTTGGGGGATGTCTTTTGTTGGAGGCTAATCAGGGTTAGATTTCCTGAGGGTCTGGGTCACCGTCTTGATCCTGTCCAGGTGTGGAATTTTAATTCTAATTTTATTGTTGGGAGTCTTTGGTCATGTCTTGAGGGGGTCGGTAGAAAGTTACGTTTGTTTTGTGAATTGCTTTCTCAATTATATGGTCAGGATACCTTAAAGACGAAAGCTGTTCACGAATTAGTTCAAATTCTTTTTCCAGGAAATCTGGAGAAAAAATTCGTAAGGCTCTCAAGAATAGGTTGCTGGCTACGCCTATCTTGATAGGAATGTCATGATAGCTGTAGTAGTGAATGTATGAAAGTGAGAATGTTGGTTTTCTGTATATGGTAAATTTGTATTCTGTCGTGTCTCTGATTATTAAAACATCAGGAAAAGGAATTTTGTTGTTTGTTTCCCATTCAACTTTAAATTTGATACTGGGCACTAATGCGTTTAATTTTGAAAAGAATTAAAATTGCCCCATTTATTATCCCAAAATGTTAGAATATCATCTACATATCTCATCAACAGCATGTTTTGGGTTTTATTGCATTTATTACTGTAGTTTCAAAGTATTCCATGTACAGGTTGCTAAAACAGGACTTAAAGGACTACCCATACTACACCCGAATTTTTGCTTATAGAATGATTCCCCGAATAAAATACGTTATTAGATACACATAATACAACTAACTTTATTATTTTGTCTAGTGCCAATGGGAAATGATCTGAACAAGGGATAGTTTTTCCCTCAAAAAGTGAAGAACGTCCTGTACTGGGTACTTTTGTGAACAGGGAATCTACGTCAAGGCTTAAAAGTTTTATGTTGTGAAGTGGTATATGTGCTTCTCCGAATTTGTGACAAAAAAATCTTCCGAATGTTTAATGTGACTGGGAGAAAAAGTGCCTAAAAAAGGGGAAAGGAGGCCAGCTAACCATTTAGATATTTTGTGATTGAAAGCTCCGGCATATGTATTTTGGTAATTTATGGGCACCTTTTATTATAATATATATATATATATATATATATATATATATATATATATATATATATATATATATAGATATATATACTTTTTCCGCGCATTTTTGTTGTAGGCTAACTTGTAAAAGAATGTAAATCAGAAACTTGAAGATGAATAATGAACAGCTATATGTTAAAAAAAGCATGCAACAAAACAAGTGCCTAACATGGCGACCTGAAGTTAGCCTAAAACGAAAATGCGCAGAAAAAGTATATATATACGTATAAGTACTTTTTCCGCACATTTTCGTTTTAGGCTAACTTCACCATTCATCTTCATGTTTCTGATTTACTTTTTTTTTTTTTTTTTTTTTTTTTTAGTAAATTAGACTTATCTAGGTAAAAGATCCTCTTTCGAGGAAGTCGAGATGAAGATAATTCCTGCATCTGCTGCGTTTAATTCATACGATACCAGTTTTTCAGTCACTAAATGACGGCTTTCTCCGAGTTATTGCATTCCTCCAATAATTTTCCTGTGTTTGTCGTTCTCCCTTGCTTGGGGAATGAACGCTTCTAGATGGTGAAATTCTTTCATCAGAAAAAATGAATGAATTACTACCAGTTTGTCTTCGTCTTTCAGTATGACCTAGCTCAGGTAGCCCGGGCGGAACGTAACCAAGAATGGTTATGGGTCGAGGCAATGCCTTTACAACGGCGCCTCTTAAACTTAAGAGTTATTTTTAATTGTAGAACTCTTTCCTTAGAAACATGAAAAGAATAACCCTACGGAGGACCCATACCTTATTTCATTTACCCTAACTCTACTTCTCTATCATCGAAGTTATTTTACTACTCAGTTTGGTAAATGCAGGACCCATTAAGATGAATCAATCGAGTCGACCGCATAGAATGGGCCATGGCACATGATTTGTAGGTAATAAGCCAAGGAAAGTTAAATATTTAGCACTTGTAAAATACAGCCTAGTATGTCAAAACTATTTCAAACAACCAACATCTCTCTTTTCTGTTTTAAAAAAATATCTTTGATAAAGCTGATGTAAACTGCATTGAAGATTACTCAGAATACCTCAAAAATTGCATAAATAAAAGAAATCAGTTTTCAAGTAACACAAATATATGTATGTATGTAGGTATGTGTATGTATTTATGTTACTCAAGGACAAACTTTTTATTTATTGAATATTTGTGGTATTCTGAATGATCTTCATTACAGTTTACGTCAGTTTTGTCTAAGATATTGTTTAAAACATGAAAAAGAGATATTTGAAGTTCTTACCCTCGTCCATTGACGGAAAAATTAACTACAGTTTTAACATATGAGGCTGTTTTTTTTTGTTTTTTTTACAAAATAACTAACAAATGAATAATGAGGTTACGGTAGACTACCATTAAAAGAGGATTAATACAAAACTAAAACTATTAATGCATCGACAAAACGTTCTGCTGTCTGGACGAGCTAGTGATAGTGTCCTTGCAAGGAGCTCCCGTGATTTGTTTGTATGGTGTTTTAACGTTACAGTGTTTATTCAGCAACGGGACCAACAGCTTTACGTAACTTCCGAACCAAGTCGAGAGTGCACTTCTATCACCATAAATACACATCTCTCACTCCTCAATGAAATGCCCGAGAATCGAACTCGCGGCCACTGAGGTGGCACGCCAACACCATACCGACCGCGGCACTGAGCCGCTTGAGTTCGTGTGACGTCATTTTCTGGCCAGCCAAAGTTTTTGTGGGTCCCAAGTGAATAAAATGAGACGGATGCACGAAGGCATCGCTTATTTATATAACTTTTTCTCGAAAAAAAAAAGTATATAATGCAGCACAGCTCAGATAATCTGAGAAAGTTGCCGTCTTTTACGCTCATCCCCGATGGATTAGTACCAACATGGTGGGGCTGAAAGTAAAAATATTGCCAAAAGATGGTAAATTTCTCTTCAACTCGTCATGTCTCTCAGGTTATCCCACCTGAACTGCAATATATGCACCCTTCTCTCTATTGCTGAACCAAAATATTATATCAATAACCGATACCTTCGTGTGGTCGTTTCCTTGACATTAACCCTTAATTCTAATACAGCCTTTTATGACCAAAGAATTCAGCCAACAACGAGCGTTTGCCTCTGCATTCGAGAGAAGAACAAAGATATGAGAACTGCGGTTGGAATGCAGTGCCTCAGAGAAAGCAGACACCATCCTAACGGGGAACGTATGAAAGAAACTCTTACTTCCCGGTGGGATTCGTAATCAGGAAAATTAAGTTTCCGAACTATTGGCGGTTAAGGAAATCTCACTCTATTAATACCGATCGAATTCAACCCATCGCTACCGTCGACTTTATTGTTTGTTTACATCTCGGAGAGCGCGCATTTCAAGTCATCAGATGCAAGATGCAGTTCTTGGTACAGTGGACAAGATTGCCAGAACAGTTTTTGGTCGAAGGTATGGGGGAGAGACGAGGCTTATGGGACCATAAGCGTGATAATTTTATGAAAAAGGGTCTTAAATGAAATAATTACCAAGAGATCACCATGCGACTCGGGGAAAACTTTCCTGAACTTGCTGATCGTAAAGGCGCTGTCACACTAGCGAAATTTCCGTCGACTTTTTCTGAGTTTGTCGTCAACTTTCCAAAGAAGTCGACGTCATTCCGTACTCTGGTTGTCACACACGTTCTTCTTCATACGGTGGTTGTCGTCGTCAAAACGTAAACATACCATCTAAGCTGTGACTTCCCGGAATGATAAAACAACTATGCTTTATAACACAAAGCAACTAGTGGGTCGTACTTGCGTGTGTTTAATGATGCTGCATAGAATTAACAAAAAATCTTTGGGTTCGGTCCTAGTTAAAAGGACGTGAAAAGTTTTATTTAAAAAAAATAAGCTAGGACTAGCCTAGATAGGCTATTCGTAACCTTGTTTACACAACCACAGTCAGACTGTATTAGATTAGATTAGATTATAAAATTTTTGGCACATAGCCAAGCGCCGGAGTCAGACTATATTATAAATTAAGCTAGGGAAACTGCAAAAATTTTAAAGATTTTTGTTTATATTATTTGCTGATACAAAAAACATTATGAGAGCAGACCTAGGCTATATAACAATCTGATATTCACGATATAGCATGCTTATCTGTATAAAGATCAGCAAGTTCAGGAAAGTTTTCCCTGAGTCGCATGGTGATTTCTTGGTAATTTTTTATTTTTAGACCTTTTTTCATAAAACTATCATGCTTATGGTCCCATAAGCATTGTCTCTCCCCCATTTCTTCGACCAAAATCTGTTCTGGCAATCTTGTCCACTGTCCAAAACTCCATCTCGCATCTGATGACTTGAAATGCGCGCTCTCCGACATATAAACAAACAATAAAGTCGACGGTAGCGATGGGTTGAATTCGATCGGTACCGTTTTCAAAATTCGTGACGACGACACCAGAAAGTCGACGACAAATTCAAAAGTCAACGGAAATTTCGCTAGTGTGACAACGCCTTTATACAGATAAGCATGCTATATGTGAATATCAGATTGTTATATAGCCTAGGTCTGCTCTCAGTTATTTATTTATTTATTTATTGTTTGCATTAGCAAATAATATAAACAAAAATCTTTAAAATTTTTGTAGTGTTTCTCTAGCTTAATTTATAATAGTCTGATTGTGGTTGTGTAAACAAGGCTACGAATAGCCTATCTAGGCTAGCCCTAGCTTATTTTTTAAAATGAAACTTTTCACGTCTTTTTAACCAGGACCGAAACCAAAGACTTTATTTTTAAATTCTATGCAGCATCATTAAGCACATGCAAGCACGACCCACTAGTTGCTTTGTGTTATAAAACATAGTTGTTTTATCATTCCGGGAAGTCACAGCTCAGATGGTCTGTTTACTTTTTGTCGACGACAACCACGGTATGAAAAGAACGTGACAACCAGAGTACGGAATGACGTCGACTTCTTTGGAAAGTCGACGACAAACTCAGAAAAAGTCGACGGAAATTTCGCTAGTGTGACAGCGCCTTAATAAAAACTCTTATCTAACATGCATAGGTTCGAATCCCACCTGTGATCGAAGGAGTTTTTTCACATATTTTCCTTTCAGATTCCGTGCTCAGATAAGTAAATATGTTCTGTATCATAACAATAAAAAATCTCAAGAGAGCCTGTATTCCAACAGGTATACAGTCTTTATCAAATGTTTGTTTAACGTTTAAACACACCGCATTACTGAAATGATCTGTTCAAGGGACGGATATGGCGAATTGTGCAATGTCTGACGTGAAATGTTTGTGGCATATTTCGTTTCCAGTGATTTACATTGATCTTCGACCACTTGCCAATTTTGGGTTGAAATAATGGTCCCTTTGGCTATTTAGTAATATGTGCACAGACCTAAAATTATGTCAGTTTTTAAGAGACATTACAAAATGAATTACAGATAGGTACTAACTTTAGAGGTGTGACTGCTGCAAGCAATAATTACAGTCTTTTCTATATCTCTAATGATTGTTGTGTGTGCGTTACTGCATTCAGTCCCCTATATTTGTCGTTCTTTCTTGAATGCAGAGAAAAACACTAGTTGATTGTTGATTCTTTTATCAGAAAAATGCTGCATTACAACTAAGTTTCACATCAACTCCCACGTTAGCAAGACGAGAGCAGACTATAAAAAAAAAGCTGGTTCACTTAATGTAGATTCTTGGATGAGCCATATTCTCACGAGACGTTTGTTTGGCGGCAGCTGATTGGCTGGTACCGGGAGGTAGGCAGCTCCCAGCCAATCAGCGGCCGCCAAACTAACGTCTCGTGAGAATAGGGCTCATTCAAGAATCTACCTTAAGTGAATCAGTTATAGTTGTCATTTATTTATTTATTTTTTTTTTCAATAAAAGAATTCAACCGCCAACGAGTGCTTACTTCTCCACTCAAGAGAGAATGACAAATACGGGAGAGTTGCTGGTGGAATGCAGCTCAGAGAAGGCAGTCATTATAGACTGAAAAAAACTATACAAAGTCAACGCAGCATATACAGCAATTACCCTCAACTCAACTTGTTCGAAAGAGGATCTAGTACCATGATAAGAAAGATAAGAAGAAATTTATTAAAAAACTAAACAAGGAAGATAAAGATGAATAATGAACGTCAATACATTAAAAAAAGGTGTTCAAAAAGGCGACTTAAAGTTAGCATGTTTGTTTGTATGGTGTTTCTACGTTGCAGGGAACCAGTGGTTACTCAGCAACTGGACCAACGGCTTAATTAACGTGACTTCCGAACTACGTCGAGAGTGAACCTCTCTCACCAGAAATAAACATCTCTAATTCCTCAGTGGTATGCCCGAGAATCGAACTCGCGGCCACCGAGGTGGCAGGCCAAGACGATACCGACCACGAAAAACGTTCGGAAAGTACTTTACACAAACGCTCAACTGAAGGGTGGAGAAATGTACTGACGTATGAGGTTCGGTTGGCATCCCTGCAACGCCGAACGTTGAACAGACCAATTTGGATATACACGATAACTTCTAAATCTTAGATGTGCCAGTTTCTGTCTAATATCAAAAATATCAAACTGAAAAACCACATTTTTACAAATGTGAAGGAGAATTTCGATATATCAAATAAAGAAACTTGGAATTTTTACAAATGAATGGTTTAATGGGAGTCACATAGGCCTAGAATGAGTGGCGACTGGTAACAGGTGTGAACGTAATCTTCGGTGTTTTGAGGGTTTCACTACTGACTTATATTTTGATGTTGTTCCTTAATTACATTAGAAAGCCTTAATTTGTTAGATTTTTCTTGTATATAAAACTTTTACATTTTACATTTCAATTCGACTTCTTAGTCACTATCAATATTATCTACCAGCTATTACTGATGCTAATTATACATGGAAATACATTATTTTCGTTTTACTTCACTATGAACCGTATAAAAATTTTTCTCTCAAGGAGTGAATAATTCAGTCTCTCGAGCATACGGGGTCAGCATCAGGCCAAAATGATAACTCTAGGCCAGTTAGCACAGATGATTAATTATATATAACTGATTATGACAATTTGATAACACACATACACGAGCGCGCGCGCACACACACACACATATAAATATGTGTGTGTACTTAATAAGAATCTTATTGCATATTGCAGGATATCCAACTTTCTACAGATAAGGCAGCGGATTAATAGGGCCGCCTAGGCAAACAAAACAAAATGTAATAGTTTTTTAACGCTGTATACGCCAAACATATAGGCCTACAAATTTTGAGTGCTAAAATAAAACCCTCTTCAGACCGAGAAAAAAAAAAAGTGCGGGCCGAGTCACAAGAAAAAATCTAATCCCACAGTTCTCAAACGAAATACATACGAAAGAAAAGCAATAATTTTAATTTCCTTTAAATGGAATGTCATTTAGCTCGGCAGCCAGGATACCGATTGCCCGCATAATATTCATAAGCAGGTGACTTGTTCATTTGTTTCAGATTAAGCCAGCCTTGTGCAGGCACAGGCTCTTGCTCTAGGGCAAAGTGTAACAGTGACTGAGAGACTATCCACGGCCAACTATAGAGGTGGCCGTGGCGTGGACTATCAGTCATTCATAATGGCACATCATGCACCTGCACCGCCTGGCCAATAGTTGCAGATATTGCTTGCAGAATACTGCCATTTGCCCTTTGTCTAAAAGATTAAGGGAACTGATGCAATATTTTGTGTTTCATAGTAAACTTCAGAGACATGAAAAAGAAACTACTAAGTCATTTTATTTTCTTTAAAGCTGAAAAAGAAGAGGATCTTTAGTGACAAACTACTCAGGATATCTGAAGGATATCTAGCAACTTGGCTTGATGGGTGTAAGCTGCTATGGGTCGCAACACGGCATGGGAGGCAATCCAGTAACACTTCTTTTTCTTTATTATGCCTCCACACTTTGTAGAATTTTTTGACATCCATCTAATTCTTATTCCCTTTCCTTTTCATTCTCTCTCTGTTATTTTCCTTGATGCTCTTCTTCCTCATTCCCTCCTCCTTCCTTTCTACCTGTCCTATTTATTCTCTCCTCTCAACATCCGCCCAAGAACATGACGGGCCAGGATTAAAAGATTTCCATAAATTTCATTATCATCAGTCAGTTGCATTCAGGTAAAAGACCCATAGGCGCCCGCAGCATATTTTTCCAAGAGGGGTCAAGTGTATATATATATATATATATATATATATATATATATATATATATATATATATATATATATATATATTATATGCAGTGGAATTGCGATGCCAATAATTTAAATGAAGCAAGATGTGATAAAGAAAAAAATATAACATTACACTGAATTTTTTCAATTGTTCTATATAATGTTCAACTGAATTTAAATATTTATGGAAAGAACAACGCAGTTACCTATATACTGTACACAAATATCATACAATATATAATAATATCTTTAATTTACTTAAACTGAAAGAATATAATGTAAAATAGAAGGAAAACAAAGTGATGTAAATAAGTGTATATAAAAATTTGTTCAGGATTTCAGGGGGGTGAGGGGTCAAATGACCCCTCTTGCCCCTATGTGCGGTTTGTTTGTTTGTTTGTATGGTGTTTTTACGTTGCATGGAACCAGTGTTTATTCACCAACGGGACCAACGGCTTTACGTGACTTCCGAACCACGCCGAGAGTGAACTTCTATCACCAGAATTACCGGCGCCCATGAAAAGATCCATTATCAATAATTGAATTGGAATTTAAAATCTAGCCCAAAGGTCAAACGCTGGGACCTATGAGGTCACTCAGCGCTTAAAGGAATGTTGATACAGGAGAGGATGAAAAGTCAAATGGAAGAAAGAATGTGAACGACAACGGAGATACAGCAAAAGACTAAGCGCCTCAGCGGCGTAGTTGGTATGGTATTAGCGTTCCACCTCGGTGGTCGCGGTTCGATTCTCGGCCATTCCGTTGACGAGTGAGAGATGTGTATTTCTGGTGATAGAACAAGTTCACTCTCGACGTGGTTCGGAAGTCACGTAAAGCCGTTGGTCCCGTTGCAGAATAACCAACTGGTTCCATGCAACGTAAAAGCACCATACAAACAAACAAGATACAGCAAAAGGATCAAGTACAAGCCTACGGACGACCCACACAACATTTCAGTTACAGAACCGCGACGCCATCGAGGTTGCTCTGTAGTTTGTAGGGAATTCTTCTCCAAAAACAAATACTCCCATTTCAAGACACTTTACCTCTCCACTTATGAGGGAATGATAAATAAATGAGATTTACTGGTGGAATGAGGTAATACAGAAAAAAGTAATCATCAGAAAGACTGAAATGTAACTTAGATCCATATACAATTTTCTATTGTTTTTATTCGTTATTGTGTTTCTTACCGCGTATTAATTATTTACCTCCTATTCCTCTCATCTTCCTTCCTATTCTTTTCTTACTTTCGTCATTCTCTCCTTCCGTTTCTCGCTTCCTACCCCTCCCTAACAGAGAGCATCATTAACAAATTCACGCAAATGACACCTATACTCTGTTTTGTTTTTTTTCCATCTGTCCACCCGCCTCCTGGTGTGTTTGCGTATGGAAACACTGCGTCCCAGGCTTTAAATAGTTACGCTATTAGATAAATAAAAGGATATCTGGGTGCACCTTTGCAATTGAAAAGTGTTTTAATAATTTACTGTATTCGAATACACCGTTAATATTCAAAATAGGACATTATTATAATTGTTGAATGTAAGCTGAATGTAACTATCTAGAGCCCCGGGACGCAGTGTTACCATACGCAAAAACCACAGGTGGGAGGACAGATGGAAAAACAGAGTATAGTCGCAATGGGGTCACCTGGCCGAAACATTTGTCCTAGTCTCATCTCATATGAGTCGGCCTGACTGAATTCGAAGCTTCCTCCCTTCGGTTCCCGAAGGTTTGTTCTGGAACGTGGTTTCAGAATGACTGACCTGGAAGGACGGGGTTCCAGAATGACTGACCTGGAAGGACGGGGTTCCAGAATGACAGATGCAAGAGAAGGTTTCAGAGAATTTTGTATGGAAGGGTTTAGAAAGCTTGGAAAGGTGGTTTCAATAGATTCACATCAAGCGTGCATCTAATGTCTAGGCCAGTCCCTTACGATGCTCCTGATTGGCTGTTGATAAGCCAATCATGGGCTGGAAACCCTGTCTCTTTCGACAGTTCACATAGGCAGGATGTATGTTCCACCTCTCCTGAGGGATACGATTTTCAGAAGCATCCCCCAGGAGAGGTGGAACATACATCCTGCCAATGTGAACTCTCGAGAAAGACTGAGAGTTTCCAGCCCTGTGATTGGCTTATCAACAGCCAATCAGGAGCGTCGTAAGGGACTGGCCTAGACATCAGATGCACGCTTGATGTGAATCTACTATAGTATGGAAGGTGGTGGTTTCAGAAGGTTTTGTATGGAAGGACTTAGAAAAGTTGGTAGAGGAGGTTTCAGAGTGAATGGTATTGAAGGAGGCGATTTCAGAGAGTTAGATGATGGGCGTAGAAAGATTGGTAAAGTGGTTTCAGAGTGACTGGTATGGAAGGAGGTGGTTTCAGAAAGGGTGGTACTGCAGGTTTCAGAATGAGTGCTCTGAAAGGTTTCAAACTGAATGGTATGGAAGTAAGTTTCCTAAAATTTGACATGGAAGGTTTCTGAAATTTGGACAGATGGAGGTTTCACAAAATTTGGTATAGAAGAATGCTTCAGAATGACTGGTATGGAATAAAGTTTGAGAACGTTTGGTACTAAAATTGGTTTTAGGGCACTTTTGTATGAGAGGAATGAGAACGTAACCTTATGTGGTTAGTACACTCTGGTCCAAATCCTGGACTGAAGAGGAAAGCTGAATGGAGGGTTAGGCCCCAGCCCTATTTTTATTCGAAGCTTCTATGAGACTTTCAAAAATCCTTAACGGCCTGGTTCAAGCAGGGGTGTGTAACTGGCTCCAAAAACCGACGTTGAAAGCAACATCTTTTTATGGAATATTTTCACTTAAGAGAATAGCCGCCTCTCGCAAGAAGTCATTCTTCAATGAAAACGCAGTCTTTCTTTCTAAGACGAAAATTCTCATTCATAATACAGCACCATCATAATTTAATGTAAGATATTATTATTCACATAAAAGATAACATTTTTACTTCTAACACTCTTCCTTCCTAAGAAAAATTTCATTCCTGTTGAGATTATCTCTGATTGCAAGATAACAACCTTCACTTATAAGCGAAGGTCGTTGCCGAACCAGCACATGAACTCCTGTGACTGTCTGCACGATAACAGGCATGAGGCTCGCAACCCCATCCCAAGAGTCGATGCTTACAAAATAGAAAAGGATCTAAGAAGTCCGATATGGGAAATGAAAAGGGTCACAATTGGGACCCAGAAGGCTTTTTACAGGAACCAGGGGAAACACTATGAACTGTATTGGCTAATACTGATTTATATTATCTCCATCTGATACTGGTTGAGATACCTTTAAATATAACTTTCACATAATAGTCGAACCTTGATTAATCACTCAAGTATTCAGAGTTGTATTAATAAACCTAACGGGCAATTAAAACAAACATGTATTAAAGGCCATATCTACCTATAGGTCTAAGCTACCGAAAGTAGTCACCACAAGGTATACTGTCTTATCGTGTAGATTATTACACCTATGAAATATATAACTGTAATGCCATGAATCGATATTCATGAAAGGCAAAATAATCGAAATTTTTTTTCAGATTTACCACCACGAAAATAAATGAATTCAAAATAGAATTTAGGCCAAAGGCCAAGCGCTGGTACTTATGAGGTCATTTAGCGCTGAAAGCGAAATTGCAGTAAGAAAGGTGTAACAGAATGAAAACCTCGCAGTTGCACTATATCTCAACTGTTAGAGACGGTTGGAAGTCAGATGGAAGAAAGAAAATATGAACGGAAGTACCGTAAATGGTATGAAAGACGTTGCAGCTAGGGGCCAAAGGGTCGCCGCAAAGAGCCTTAAATAATGCCTACAGTGCACCACGTGAGGTGCACTGACGGCACTAACTCCCTACGAGACACGGAAAAAAAATCAATATACTACAACGAAGGTAAGGTAACTGAAGGTCGTAGTCTGTCGTATAGGTAGCCTATGAAGTTTACATTGTGACTATGTAATGATGAAAAATTTATAAAAAGGAATAAAAATTATTTCAAAATTATAAAAGAAAAGTCATAAAAATAATTAACATAGCTCTTTAGCGAGAGAGAGAGAGAGAGCACAAATTACAGCGATCATCTTAATGCTATAGGATTTCCTATTTTTCGTGGCATGTCCTACAGTATTAACTATAGTTGTGTTGCTGTGAAATACCATACAGGTAAATTACATAATTTCATAACAAACATCCAAATGAACTAGAAGTGTTTGTAGCATAGGCCTATGCCACGAACCTTCGTAAAAAGCAATGGCCATACAAAAATAAAAACAAAGATAAAAATCATGCAACAAATATACAAAGAATGCATTCTGCCAATAAGCTCACAGAACATTTCCTTCGGAGGGAGAGGTGTAGTTCAGAACGCCAGAAAGCAAGACGACCCAGAATAGAAGCTACCCTGTGATAATCTTTGTGGTAACGGCCATGACGCTCTATAAAGTGAAGTAGTAATACTTTCAGTAGTCCGATGTGGAAAAGGTGAGGGGTCACAATGAGGCGCCAAAGAGATCTTTATAAGACTTAAAGGAAGCAAGAGATGGAGAAGCCTGCTTCTAAACTTTATAGATTAATATTAAATTATATAGTATTTCCATCTGATACTGGTTTGTGATATATTTTAACACAACCTCCCCATTACAACAGACATTATATATAGACAAATCACCCATGTAATTGGAGTGTGGTGAGGACGTTACATATAAACAAATAAACTTAAAATAAAAAACCCAAATCAGCCTATCGGTTTAGGTGGGTTAATGAACTCGTGGCTGTCACCTAAAATACAGTTCAAGGTATTTTCATGTTGTTTAGGTTATTTTAATGTGATAAAACAATATTACAGAAGAAAAAAAGGAAAACCTACTATAATGCGAATGGCAACTCTGCCACATAAGTAACCTATGAAGGTCATATTCTAATAAGGTGCAGGTATAAAAAACATACAAATTATACACAACACGGAGTGGGATTATCAATATTTTCAGAGAGAGAGAGAGAGAGAGACTTGAAAATCAACCGTTTAGCGTAAAGCTAAGTTTAACATAAACTTATCTTATAGCTATCGTTTACAATCTTATGTATTTATAACGGCGCGTCTTATAGAATTAACGTAAGATTTACCTGTAATAAAAACTATAACATTATTGTACATATGTGCATTTATTTATAAATATTCCCAGCAATTTAAACAATTTTTTTTTCTTTTTTTTTTTTCATTGCTGTTTTTTTCCAACAGTTTAATGATACTACATTGTAATGATAATCTATATTGCATTGATATGAAATCAGCAGGCTATATCAAAACATCAACAAAAACTCATTATGTGCCTTGCTTGGCCATTTAAGTTCTTATTACAAGGACCAGATTAACACTAATATTACATAGCTATAATGCAGTGAGAAATCTAGAAACATCAAATTAGTGTCCAACATTTTACCCTATTGACCTAATGGCCCTTAAACAATATTGTTTTAACATTTTTTTTCGTAGGCTCTTATCACAGCATTTCAAATTATTGTTTACAGCAATAGTTATGGGTAAATATTAACCTGCTAAAACAAAGTCATTGTAAGTTAACTTTCAACAAACAATAAGGAACAACTTTATTTTATTAGATCCTTGTAGGGAATTATGTAAGCTTTGTAACGAGCCCATCAGACAAGAAAAATCCGTGCAATATTAAGCGAATAGTGGCGAAAAAACGTCATATACTGCAGCCTGCTGCATTGTTTGGAATTACCGCCCCAAAGATGGCGGGCCTGATGACGTGCGGCCAGCCTATTCAGCTAGCGCCCGATGCGGCATCCTAGGCTTTTATATATATGACTATAGTACCTTGTTTCAAGTTTCACGTCACGGGATAATCATCATTTAGATATTGACTGCTGACAGCCAGTCATGCCAGATTCGCCAGCTGACTGGGTATGAGAGAAAATGGCTGGGAGGAGGACACGAGAGAGAGGGAGAGAAGAGCATAATTAACGAACGGGGACTGTTGATGAGTCTATACACAAGCATCCATCACTGAGAAGTGCACATTATAATTGGTACTAATCGCATATTTTTGTCACTGGCTTCTGTGATTAATTTACTTAATCTGGCTTGTTTATATTCTTATAATGTAAGTTTTGTAATACAATTATGATTTTGGTAATATGATTAATTCCCCTTAGTGTCACTCAATATTACTAGCTCTGCGTAATTTCTTGGTAACATGTTATTAATATTGGTGTGGTCCACGAAAATGTTGAAGATTGTAACAGGCCTTTCTTTTTGAGTGAGAAGTTACAACTGCATTAGAAGGTAATTTACAAATATTTTGAAGTGCACTTCGAGGTATTTATTTTACAGTGTTTGGATTAAATTATTTTCTATCAATTTTTCTTTTGTTTTGTTCTTTTGACATGTCCATATTATTTGCTTAATGTTTGTACTGTCAATGCTTTTAATGCTTCTCATATTATTGTTTTGTATTCTCTTCATTTTCTTTAATTAGATTGAATAATTTTTGATTGTATAATTATTCTAATCTAACGTGTGAATTAATTTGCATTTAATTAAATTTCATTTCAAATTTAATTATTGCTTTAAATTTGAATGAATTAATTTTCTTAATAAGCTTTGATTTAATTGTTTAATAATTCAAGAATTAATTAAACTTTTGTTTTCAATAACAAATTTCCCTCAGATTGTGAATTTCACTTATGATTTTTTGAATTTAGAAATAAATTTTTGTATTTAAAATTTTTGTGAGTTTCATTTACTACCAGTAAATATATACGTATAGTATATTTTTTCCTCAAGTGAAGTAGAATCAGTGAAATACTTGATTTAAAATTGTTGAAGGATTGATGCCCTTTAATTAAGATTACCTCACATCTATTTTAATGAACTTAGACTAATTGTTTCCTTGATTGTTAAGTTCTATAAGGGATCACTGTTACCTTTAGAGTATTCAGTCGTTTAGTATTTGTGGTGAAGGGTCAGGTGTCTGGCAATAGTGAGGTAACCAAATACTTGATCAAACTGTGCCCCAAGGATAAAAGGTGTCCCAGGATTAAGTCTCTCTTGCTCTAACAAGTACAAATGTTAAGTGTAGTAACCAGATGCTTCGCACTTTGAGCGCCTCAGTGGCGTGGTTGATATGGTGTTTGCGTTCCACCTCGGTGGTCGCGGGTTCGATTCTCGGCCATTCTATTGAAGAGTGAGAGATGTGTATTTCTGGTGATAGAAGTTCACTCTCTACGTGGTTCGGAAGTCACGTAAGGCCGTTGGTCCCGTTGCTGAATAACCACTGGTTCCATGCAACGTAAAATCACCATACAAATAAACTTTGGGTTAACAAGTATTAGTGGTGTCCAGACCCAGATCTTTGGCCGCTTCCCCCCAAAGTATTCATGGTGCCCAGACCCAGACGCTCTTTGGCACTTCTATGCTGTGCTCGAGTTATTATCACAATATGGCGCTGCAAAAGAACTTATGAATTGGTTGTGACCGACTGCAATAGTTGTGTTTCCTGTACATCGTTGCACATTTTATCTTAAAAGTTACAATCCCACATTTATTTCATCTGTGATTGCCATGGTACTGCACACCATTTGGTTATAAGATACTTAATTTGCACATCCTGAGTTACCCAAGTATAAGACATTGCCAGTTGTTATGCAGTTTTAGTTTGCTAAAGAGCAAGTATGGTCAATATAAATGTTCTACAGAAGAGTAGAGAAATTTGTTGTAAAATCTTTTCTCGGTGCCACTGAAAACGTTACCATGTTAACTTGGCAGTGAAGGAAACTGTTTTAAAAAAGAATACCATATTTGGAAGGTCCATTTTGACAAATTTTGTGTTCATTTCAATTACAAACCCATTCCATATACAACAGTTTAACAGTAATGGACGACTAATGAGTAAAATTTTACCTTAAACCATTATTACATTTTGTAATTGAAAATTATTTTCCTAGATGTAATGTGTGCTTTATATGTTTCTGACATTCGTTTCATTAGCAATAAGCAGTCACAGACACAGTGGACCCAACAGTTAATCCAACAGTTCAAGGGACCACAGTGTGGAAGTGCAGTTTTTGGGTGGGGAAAAACACAAAATGGCCTCAACACCAACGTAACGTAGGACACCAGGTCCCTATCTATACCCCTACCTACCATAACCTAGGGAGCCATATCCTTACCTAGCCAAGAGGGTCTTCACCTGCCGTTGAACCCCCACCTAACCTAACCTAGCACATTAGATCGTTACCTCAACTCTCTACCTTACCTAACCTGAGGCCACACCTGAAATTGATTTTCAAGGCCAGGCTCGTCCACCAACAATAAGCTGTTGCTACCTGGCAAATGCATTATCTGGCCAGTCCCCAGTAGTCAGTTATCTAATGGACATGCAAAACTTATTGCTTGTTCAAGTTATGAAAGTAACATAATTTTTAAGTGGTTAAAAATCACATGATATCTTAAACAAGTCAAGGAACTTTGAAGAAGACAATAGTACTTTGTTGAAAGGGATCAGTATGGTATTCACTCGAAGTATTGCAGTTCTCAGCCAACTTATACAATCTTACCTCATGAATGGAAGGCAAACGTTCTGTGGAAAGCTGTAGTTAAAATTGAAACAGGAAATAAAAGGATACAAGACAGATTAAGAACATGTAAAGTCAGATGATGAATGTTTTCACAGACTGATATTTACATACTCATGTTGTATTTATTTACTTATCTTTATAAAGTATGCTCTTTCATGAAACTCAAAATTTTACAGGAATATAGTGAAGTTACTTAATCACTTGTCTTTTCAGTTGTTGCAATTCACAATATGAAACCATATTCTTTCAAAGGTTTTTCTATGTCCATATTGTTAGAAAAAATTATCTTGCGATGATATGAACTCATTTCACATAACAAGCTTCAAGTTTCTAAATTTTCACAACACTTACCAGAGGCTTGTTTGTATATCAAAGCCAAAAACTGTAGCAAGACAAGGTAAATTAAGTGGATATAAAAAGTAAAAGGAAACAAGCAATGCAGGTGTAGGCTGAAGGGATGTTGCAAAATACCACTTACTCTATCAGCAGTGTGCCACATAAAGCATACTGTAGATGGTACCTACCCCCCTACAGGGAGTTCCAGTACTACTACAAACCATACCTTTTCAATGTGGTAGAGAAATTATCGTCATTCAGCAAGCCACGAAATAATGTTTATGGAACAAAAATATACTTTAATCTGTACTGTTTATACTATATATACTTTTAAGCACAGCAGGAATGCTCGGACACAAAGGTGACATAAGATTATTTTGTGTTCCTGTCAGTCTTGCTTACATATATTCAACATAAAAATCATGAATTTACTCAATATTTTCTTCATAGTTACAGGTTACCTACATCTGCAAACTGTGGTCTAAAGTTTCAGTAATCTGCTACTTCCCTGATTAATGACAAAAATTATGGTGCTACAAACCAAGACAAATAACATTGCTCAGATATTACATTTTATGAAGTAAAGTCAATGAGAAATTAGCTCACATCTTTCCTAGAATGAATCTTGCACAAATTATTTTGATTTGTGTTTATTCAAATAATTAGCAAATGGTAGTAACTACATTTGTAATGTATATTTTGTAAATTTATCACTAACATGGATGTGTAGGTTCAACTGGTACTGTAGCTAGTACTAGTTATTCATTCAGATAAAGGAAATTATGGTAAAATTTCATTGTGCCACTCCATATTTTTTTTAAGTGACCAAGTTTTACTATAAATTACAAGAATGATATTATACCTACCTCAATATACTAGCAGGCTCCCTTCAGGATAAAACCTAGTTTTGTGAAGTTTATCAAATAAAAATTGTCTTATAATAAAACAAGGTTTTAATTATACTTACCCAGTAATTACATAGCTATAGTTTTTGTTATTTTGCAATGGTATAGAGTCAAATTTCGGGGGTAGCAACACCAAAAGTGTGTAGGTGACACCAGACTCGCCCCCTAGCGAGAAGGTTAGGAACGACAACAGAATAGCTCATAATGTTTATGCTTATGTCCATCAGTGCGGAGGGAGGGAGGGCTCTGATCGTGTAATTACTGGGTAAGTAAAATTAAATCCTTGTTTTATTAAAACATATTTTTAATTATGCAACTTACCCAGTAATTATGCAGCTGATTCCCACATTGACAGGAAGTGGGATATATGGACATACTATACTCTAAAACATCAAGTCATGTAATGAATTAGAAATAGATAAGCTGCTAGCATTGAAACTATGCTCGTCGTTCCTTGTTAGTTAAGAGAGCTTGCAGTAGAGACTGCATCTGGTTGGTGCTCAACTTAACCTGTAGAGGTGCAGCAGTAAAGCCGAGGGTCGCCTCTACTTAAGGGGGAGTCTTGTAGCAAGGATGATTCCAATTGCTCACAGGGACGACAATTTGCCCTTGCCCTGAACACAATACCATAACAAAAACAACTAGATAATTATGTCATCTCCACTGAAGTAAAAACCACAAACCATCCACTGTAAGTGTCAGGTGCTCTGGGTACATGATACCCTCTTGGCTTCCTAAACTTTGACTCTTCTCTACAAGGTGAAGGTTCAGACAATAGGAAGGAATCCGGTTTTCTTCCTCGATACCATGCCAGTAATTGAAATTTTCAAGGTACTGCCCAAATGTTAACACTTGTCAAAAAACTCTCTTACACTCATGAAAAATGGTGAATGATCATACTACCATAGGTCGAATGCCAAGTGGACGTATGAGTTATCGTATATCTCTTGAAAGCGAATGAGGTAGCGATTATGCTAAAAGGAGGCAAATACTCCTCTTAAATCTGTCTCAGAAGATAAAGTCCATTATCATAAGTGTAAATTGCAAGATGTTCTAATCCGAGGATGAGGCGCATACTTGCCATAAGATCTTGGGTTAAATCTGGTCTGAGATTCTGGTTCTAGGAAATACCATCTATCCAGGCAGAGTTCCATTCTTCCTCCTGCCATAAAACACTACTGCCTCTGATAGAAGGGGCTTGCTCTCAACTGTAGTTATTGTTCAATTCCTACCAGAAGGAACTAGTTCTATAGAAAATAACTCTGTGGGAAGAAATTGCTTCTTGCTGCTTAATTCGTCGGCCAGGACGTTGAATTTCCCCTGTATGAACCTTCTTAGGATTCTGGGGTGATTCCGATCTTTCCATAACAGAAGGGCTCTTGCTGCTTTCCGGAGAAAAAGTGCGTTGCTCCCGGTTTCTTGATGTAGGAGAGAGCTCTTGTATTGTCCAAGTGGCCAGTTACTACATTGTTGTGGACCAGGTCTGCAAACTCCAACAGCCTCTAGTGGATAGCAGTCAATTCTCTCAAACAGATGTGCCACTCTCTCTGTCAAACATCCCATGTCCCTAATACTTCCTTGTCTCCCATGAGAGCTTCACAACCTAGATTGGAAGCATCTGAATAGAATACTTGGTTGAGGCTCAGAGGGAGAAGGGACTTCTCTTCTAATAGCTTGTCTTCTGATCTCCACCAAGACAGGTCCTCCTTTACTTCAGATGTCACCTGAACACAAATAAGTCTGGAATTTTTTTCCCCTGTCCAATTTATCTTTAGGAAGAGCTGGAGATTCCTCATGAGTAGACTCCCCAAGGACATGAACTGTCCTATTGAGGCTAGGGTACCTAGCAGGCTCATCCACTCCTTTGCTGAGCAATCTTGAAGGGCTAGAAAATGGTCCACCTTCTGAAGGTACGACTCCACTATTTGTGAGGATGGAAAAGCATGAAAAGCCACCAAGTCTATCCTTATCCCCAAATAGACTATTTCCTTATAGGGGACTAACTGTGACTTCTTCAAGTTGAAGTCCCAATTCCTGTGCCAATAACAGAATTTTCTGCAGGTCCTCTGTGTACTACTTCTCTATCTGCAACCGAAGAAGCCAATCGTCCAGGTAAAGAGACACTTATCCCAACTGGTTGCAGCCATTTGCAAGGAGGGCTAAGAGGCAAGTAAACACTTGTGAGGTTGTCGAAACCCGAAGCACAGAGCTCTGAATTCACAAATCAAAGAAACTTCTTTGAGTCTTGGTGAATTGGGATATGGAAATAAGCATCTTCCATATCGATGAAACACCATCCAATCTCCCAGACGAATGGATAACAAAACCGTCTGATTCGTTTCCATTTTGAACTTTGTCTTTCGGACAAAAACATTCCGAGTGCTTACATCTAACACAGGCCTCAATCCCCCGGAGGCCTTGGGGCGTACAAATAGTCAGTTGTAAAACCCAGGGCAATAAATGTCTGAATTTTCTGAGTAGGCTAAAGCCATCGGAGAGCTGAATAAGGGTGGAACGCTCTCAAAAGGAATGTCTTAGCCTTTTCTCAACACTTTAATGATCCAAGGTTCCATCCCTCTTGTTTCCCAGTGCATCCAAAACTGGCAGAACCTTGCTCCTGCAGGTGAACAGAGGACTGCCCTTTCACTTCTAAGCGGGTATTTTGGAGGAGAATTTCCTAATGGTACGAAGAGTAAAACATACTCTTCCCCTCGATCTAGGGAATGACCCTGCCACGAAAGGGCTAAGCGCATGTGGAAGGAGAAGGGTGTGAGCTAGGAGTGGTATCACAAGAGCACTTGGTTGAATGAGAGAGAGAAGGTCTGGGGTTGACTTCTTCTGATGGTCAGAAGAATCCTGAATCACTGTACCCTCAGGAAAACGGTGTTTACTCTCCAGTGGAGAGTAAAGAAGGGTGGACCTCTGTGTCCGAGACACTCCTTTGGTGGTTAAAGAACACAGAGTTCTCTCTTTTTCAGAATGCCTATTGTAAAGAGTAAAGCCAATTCCAGGGAACCGTCCTTGATACCTTTATCAAGTTACTGCTGAAAGGTCCATAAAAGTCCTGTTCCACCAATGGGAGCTCTTGAATTACTGAAGATACAGAAGGCAGGACCGAGTCCCTTTCCGCATGAGAAGGATGCACAGGCACCAACAGACGCTCTGGTGTCGTACACTTCTTAGAGCTAGACTCTTATACAGAGGAACCGTCTGGAGTAGGGAGCACAGGAGGATAAAGATTCAGCACCAACAGATGCTCATAACTTTTCCTGCATGCAGCCACATCAGATAGACCCTCAGAGGACCACTTCCTCGACTAAGAACGAATCTTAGAAGAGGGTATCCTTTCACTACACTGACCCTCTAAGCTGTCGTCATCCTGTGAAAAGCATTCTGGACTGTCCCAGAAGCTGCAAGAAGGACGTTGGTCCTGTTGTAACACACTGGCCTTCTTAGGAGGGACAGAAGGTGACACATTACGAGTCCTCCTTCACAGTGGACGAGACCCATTAAAAAAGCGCCACTGGCGCCTGGGGGACGACTCCTCAGAGCTCGACCCACTTGCAGAAAGACTTGATATTACCTTAGTGATGCCTTTCTGATGGTGCTCTGTAGCGACCTGGGATTTAATAACAGGACAGCCTGAGCGGGTGACTGTCCGTGGGCAAACCCAATTGACCTCCCTTGGGCTACCAGTATGCCTCCTCCCAGGTGCTAGGGAGTTTGACAGAGACATTTGCCTAGGAGAATCAGGGGACGAACAGCACCTCCTCAACTGCACAACACTTCATTATCACAAGGTTAACGTTGCTAACTCCAACACAACTGGCAATGGTACGGGAAGGAAACGAGGGAGCCAAGCAAAGAAGCAAGTGGTAAAATTAAAGGGTTAATAGCAGGAGAGAAAAAACACAACAAATTGGAACAGTTTGAGCACCTGTGTAGCTTACAATATTGAGTGCTCTGGCACCATTGGTGCTACTGGGCGCTTGGGTGCAAAAGGCGCTCAGGTGCCACTGGGCACTCAATTGCTCCCACTGGGCACTCGATCGGCTCCCACTGGGTGCTTGATTGGCTCCCACTATACTCTGTTTTTTCCATCTGTCCATCTGCCTGTGGTGTATGCGCATGGTAACACTGCGTCCCGGGCTTTAAATAATATCCAATTTCGAATATTAACGGTGTAATTCGCATACAGTAAATTATTAAAACACTTTTCAGTTGCAAATGTACACCCAGATATCCTTTTATTTACCTAAAACTTACACATAGCGTAACTATCTAAAGCTCGGGACGCAGTGTTACCATACGAAAACACCACAGGCGGATGGACAGATGGAAAAAAACAGAGTATTGGCGCTCAGCACCAATGGAATATAGGCTTTCATTTACCTATAGGATGACTGCCTGACATAATTTTATGTCAAACATATGACTAAAGACAAGATAAGCCAGTAAAATTAGGCGCCAGGTAAGCTAACAGCTTTGAAACCAAACATACTATGTCGTCAGTCTAGCTACATAACAGCTGTATTTTGAGCCAAGCTCAGTGGGCACAGCTAAAACAACATTACTTTGTTCACTTAATTGGTTTTAAGTACAGCCCTCTATAGGGCTCTTGCAAGTTTTCAATGAAAGTTGCTTCCTATAATATTTATAATAATTATTAATAATAATTTTATTCTTTCTTTTACTAGGATCTCAATAGACCATCCTCTGAAAGCCCTTCATAACTAATTCTCTCCTGCTACATTATACCCTTTCACTCAAAACAATTCTTTAAAGGAAAGATTGATAAACTATAAATTTATTGCAATTTCGTTGCAGTAGTGAACACACTATTAAGCGAAAGTGGTGAAAAAACTTATATCAGAACTTATGACAACAATAATTACTAATCCAGCAAAAATGCCTTGCGGAATTAAGACTCAACACCATAATTATTCTGATAACAAATGCAATGTTTACATTATTACGCTACTTGCTTATCAACTCGGTAACATTTTACTTTGTTGTGTTACTCATTGTAAAGATGATTTAATCAAAAGATCGCTACTGAAATGTATTTCTGGGCTCAGTTCGTGTCAAAAAACCACAGAGCAAAGAAAATCACGTGTTCCTCCTAGTCTGCTAACTGAAAGGATGGCCACCAGAGGCGCGGCAGTCGGCGTGGCGTGGGGCGTAGTAGTAGTAGTTGCCGCCTCGACCTGTGGGTCGGCTCTCTCAGATGGGGGAATTTGGTGTAGGAGTATTCTAAATGGCAAGAGGTTCGTGGTAGTGGTCTCACTCGCCCCAGATACCATACCGACACCCTCTTTTTATTTAGGGTGAGCGAGTCAGTTATACTGACGTCTTCTTGAATTTATTTTTTCTCTGGTATGTGTTAGCTCATTTACCTTAGAAATAATGAACTTAAGGTTTATTTCACTGGGCGACACGAACCCCTCGCCCAGAAATAGATTTTTCCTACGTCAAAATCCTTTTATCGAACAATATCTGGTCAGTAACAAGTGTAAACATCGGTCTGACAAACTAAAGTTTACATATCATAGTCCAACACTCGTCAAAGAGTAGTTGACCAATTAACTGCATTTTCACTGTAAATGCAAACTAATGCTGTACTACTTCAGTAAAAAATAATAAAACAAGGAAAAAACTCATCCTGAAGCTTTTGGCTAAAGCTATTCCATTTTCGGTTTGTATACCGAAGTCCAGTAAAAACCAGCGAAAAATGAATAAGTGCTGCCAACACTAGATGTTTACACCAGGTGTCATAGAAACAGAATGAGCTATTTTGCTGCGTCTTTCCTAACCTTCTCACTAGGGGACGAGACTGGTGTCACCTACACACTTTTGGTGTTGCTACCGCAAAATTTGAATCTATACTGGTGCAAAATAACAGAAAGTATAGTAACCTCGCAATTAACGTGAGGGTTACATTCCTGGAGAGCTCGCATTAATTAAAAACAAGTTATTTAAACATATTTTTCCCATATGAAATAACAGGAATAAAGGGGGTTACATCCCTGGACTTGGGGAACTCTGTGCTTTTTTGCCAAGTACAACCGAATTGGATAACAGCAACATCCATTTGGCTTGTATTTCAACCATCGTATGATAGAAAACAATTACCGTAGTTATGTTATAGACGGCATTATGTAGAATTGGACCGATATATTTTTATGTAATAACTTTATTTACTATGGATCAAAGATCAGCAAGGAAATAAGCTGTTAAATTTAAACCAAGTTGTAGCTGAAGCCGAGAAAACTGTTCAAACTGCTAATGACTGTTATCAAGCATCTACAACAAGGATAAAACTCCAGTAAAGTTATGCCATCAAATACAACTGCAGATAAAATTGAGAGAAAATCATTTTAATCAAAACTACTGGGCTTGAAACAACAAATTTTACTGTTGTTTTCACGCAAATAAAAGATAAATAATGTAAAGCTCATATTACAATGAAATAAAGCGAAATAGCGAACGGAATCACATCCTTTTTTTTTAATGCAATAAACATGCTCCCAACGCAATCTGTTAACGAAAAAAACAATCTAGTTCACAACAAGACTTATTCAAGCCATATTTCGGCTTAAAAATTCAGTATAACGAAAAATGACCTTGACTCATATAAGTAAAGTATCTAGATATTCGTTTATGCTAACTAGAAAAAAGAAAAATTGCACAGAGCTGAGTTAAATACGGTGAAATAAACTCTTATTCGCCATCAGCTGATTTTCAAACCAAAACATCGACCGCTATGACAATACATACAATATTATTGGATAAAGTGAAGTAACGTTTAACTTTTAAAAGATTCATGGAAAAGATGCATATTATTCATTATATGTGTGTAATTATACCTATCCATCAGCAGCCTGACAATTATGGTGATGTCGGAACAAAGCTGATTCTTATTTAGTGTTGAATTTTTATTTTTTTTGCTTTATTAATAAGTAAACAAAATCTTTCGCTTTATTAATAAATAAAGTTTTTCACTTTATTAATAAATACATACTGTGCTATGTCTTCGTTTATGTCAACGGCCGCTGTCTGCAGCGCTGATGATTTGAAAACAACACTCAGGCGTCAATTTGCGTTACATTGAAATTTTTGTGTTTTTTAAACATTTCAAAATATTTTCTAGCTTGCATTAAATCCAAAACACATTAATTGAGAGGTGACTGTATAGCTATCTAATTACCGGGTAAGTTGTATAATTAAAAGCAAATATCATTACATTAACTCAGTACTATTATGTATAAGCGAACCATTTCAACAGTCATAAACTGCAATGGCATAAATACAGCAGAAATGCTTCTAAGAGTCTGTACATTGTTATAAAAATACTTGGGGAAGAAGGTCCTCAGTTGAAACTACAACTTAAGATGATTATATTTACATTTGTATTTATTATGCAGTAAAAATAATTTTCCATATAAAGAGTAAGTTGCCAGGTTAACAAGTTATGTTAAAACACAAGGAGAAAGACTTAGGAAAATATTGCAATTAGAGGTGTCATGAGACTTGACTTTTGTGCACTTATCAATATATCTCGCAGCTCTTGCCCAATTTAAATTTTTATTAACAGTGCCACTGACTGCTGGCAAAGCTACAACAAATATGTTTCAAGATACTCAAAGAATAAATTATTCTTACATAAGAATGTGACAATGAAAGAGCTAAAAGAGAAAAGACACAGTTATAAATTGTACTTTTCTGCCATTCAAAATAAAACTAATGCATATAAATTGAAAGCAGCATTTCCAAAACCATGATGTGTTCGTACATATGCAGACCATCAAGTTACAAAGAAATGGTTTGCATTACGAAACAGTTTTAAAATATATTTTGGTAAAATGTTGAACATAACTTCATTAGGATGCTTTGCATGTCATTTATATGCGGATGCTTTGCATGTCATTTATATGCAAGTCTGCATAGATAAAGTAAAAAACAAACTCTGAGCTAAAATGAAGTGAGAGTTTGTTATTTTCAATGTATATATATAATATATACATAAATACAAAATACAAAATTTGCCATATATAAATAACAGTTGTGACAAAGTTTTACCTACTGAAGTTGCTTACTAAATTATCAAAAGTTATAGTCTGCAATTTTACAACTAATAATTAGTTAATTTCCACACAATGATTATTATCAGTTACCTAATCAGCATTTCTTTAAGAATGAAAATGTGAGTTATTAAAGATATCAATCAGAAATTTAATTTGTTCAACAGTATTATGTTTGTGTGAAATTTGTTGATTACCACACTTCACAGTGCAAATGTTGAAGTTAAATTTGTACATATTAACTAGAATACAAAAAACATTAATACCTTTTCTGTGACCAACTTCTGATCAGGGCTTCTTTACCCTCTTGCTGAACAGTATAAATTTAACCGTTTTTAGCAAAACCAATACTTCCATGTAGATCATTACTTTTCACTAATCATGCCACTAAAACCCTTTTTGTTTGTTTCTGTTTCTAGCCAGTCTCTATTTAAAATTTTTTTACGTTTTGAGGTCAATTGTTGTTGGTGCAACTGAGTTTTGCCTATATTATTTCATGGACTTTTTATCTGAGCTTCAAATATCTGCATAACAAAATGTCAGTTCTTGATTCATGTAAATAAAAAATACAGCATAACATAACAAATGATACTGTGTAAAAGGACCTCCTAGCATATCTGGTGATTTTTTCTATTTTTTTTTTTATAAAAGATCATCTTGCTAAAGATTACAGTCCTATTTGTGTATACCCTGTATTGCTATATAAGGCTCTTATACATTTGTATATATCTCAAGGAAAAAATATGGACAGTACATTGGATACTAAGTCATCATGATGGTTATGAAACCAAATCTGACAAAGAGCAGGTCAAGATTTCTGCTGCAACAACCTTACGTTATAAGGGAAAACAAAACATAACCTAACATGTTTAAAGCTAAATAAGTTCTGCACCAAAATAGAACAAACTAAAAAGTCACACATAAAAAAAAGAAACATTATCACACACTTTAAGCTTTGCTCTATAAAGCAAGACTTAAACAGGCAACTTCATACCCAGCCACTTGTCGCTCTAAAGATTATTCTAATAAAACTTACTTTATATTATTCACATCCTGCTATACAATAGCACTCTTAAAGAAATGTTGTTCTGAAGTCAACTTTAATTTGAGGTGATAATTAAAACAAAATGAGGCACCACACAGAGCAAGAATGAAACTCCAAGAAAAATGGGAAAAGAAAGTGCATCCTTAATCCACATGGTACCTCAAAGATAATAGAGTTATCTTCTTAAAATGAAGTCTCATGACTTGGTATGTAGAAAATGTTTCCTTTGATGTAATTATCTTACATCAAAACATATTTCTGTAGCTAAAGGAATGCTGATTTATTGGGTTTAGAAATATTTTCAGGGTTTGAGCATTCAAATTTTATATAACAGATGACTTGACATATGGATTGGCTGAGGTTGGTGAAGTTACTGTATTTGCATACATTATGAAAATGACCTGATAGTATAGGAACTCTGAAACTTTCTCCCTGAACATATACTGTACATATATTTTGTTAAAATGCCAAATTTCTGAATAGTTCCCCCAACTATTTTTTGGTGAGATACTAATGCTTAAATGTAGGAATATTCCAGGAATTTGCTGACCGCATTATTCATCACTTAATTTTACTGCAGACTGTACTGAAAAATGTATTTTTTACTGTTTCATGATTTAAAACAAAAAAAAATTGGTGAAATGTTATACCATTCAGAATTTTGACATTTTAGTCATAACTTGACAGAATTGGGTGAAATGTGTATCAACTTTCTGATTCTTAAACAAATATTTTTACCAAAACAGATTAGGAAAATGTTCTGACAAGTTTTGACATGAGGATTATTTATTACTGTATTTGGCACCCTGGTTTAAATCTTGTCCAACTTGAAGAGCATTTTTTAAGACTGCGCTTGACAAAACCTGTACACACTTCACTTCCTTATCATTTATACACTGTACACCTTAAGAATGTAAGCATTATCTTAAACCTGCAAACAAAGCGTGAAAAATGGCTCTGCTACATTGGTAAAAAAAAAAAAAAAATCCTTGAATATGAAATACTTTCGTCTGAAAGGGATTGTGCACATTGCTTCTTAGAGATTATGGGTTGAAGTATTCCACACAGTACTGGCAAAGCAACACTTGACCCCCCCACACACAAAAAAAAAAAAAAAAAAAAAAAAAAAAAAAAAAAAAAAAAAAAAAAAAAAAAAAAAAACTTGGTAATGCTCTAACAAAAAGCCACATTTTCACTGCATTACAAACCAAAATTGTTAATTTCAGGATTTGGCTTCAACCCTAATATGCCAGATGGTGCAAATGTCATGCAATCTCCATGCCATGGTTAAATACTTTGGGACAATAGGGTTTGCCATATAAATTTTAGAGATCAGGTAATAATTTTTTTTATTGTTCTAAAACTTTTGCTCAGTCTTTTTCTGAATTATCTGAAACAATGTAGATGGAATAGCACAAAAATTAATTTATTTTATATGAATAATATAGTATTGTATGAAGGTATTATATCTTTCTAGTTTGACAACTGTATTTATACTTAAAATATATGTAGTATATTAAAACTATCTGAAGTATATGATGGTGATATGAAAAATCAAGCACTTACAAAAATACAAATATAGGATTTATACTAAAAATATTGCTGGATTTGTTATTTTCTTTGCATATATACCATTTCTAAATGGAAGTAATGAAGTAAAGAAATTAATATCTTCCACCTTGATTATGGAGAACCTAACATTAGCTGAGTTAGCAGGTAGAGCACAGCTGTTGTCTGACCTGCCTAGTGTGGGAAGTCTAATTAGTTTATGCAATACAAAACCTTATGTGGATTCACATGCAGTTACGAACACTTGCGATACGAAACAACTAAATTTCCATGCCAGCACGAGTTATTTTCAATCTTTATTAAAATAATGAAAAGCGAGTTTACAGACAATAAAATTACAACTAAAAAGAATGGATTGTTCAACTTATTTCATTCACTCTGAAATATGCTTACAAAAAGAAAGATAAAACAAAATGACAAAAAAAATAAATAAACAAGGTTTCCTACAATTTCTAAGTTTGGGGAACATTACTGATAAAATGTAAGCAGCGCATATATCAGAAATGCAGGCAAATTCCGTTAATCCCAAAATAGTTGTAAGAATGGTTCCACAGTCCCTAAGATAACAATGTGCGATAAAGTAGATTTTTGCTTTCACAAATGATATACTGCATTTGAAGGTGTTTATCTAAAACTAAATAATTTAATATCAACATTTTTCACAAATTAATTCTGTAGGCAGGTAAATAAGTTGGTAGGCATCTGCTCAATGCCATTTATACAGACAATTAAATGTATAACTGCACAACAATTGATAAGCCAATAAAAATAGTGCCCATGTGAGCATGAAAAATCTTACTAGAAATTCTGTATTTTGAGGGGTCAATATATTACTGATTATAACCACAAAAATACAAGTCTTTAGCTTTTCTATTCATCTGATGACAATCTAACCTGCAACAACAACAGCTTTCCAGTACTGTATATATTTGTTAGCATTGTCCAACATTTAACAATTGGCACAGCCTTTCTTGATGCAACACAAGAGTACATACTTATCCCTTGCACTTCCTTGTCAACTGTCATGATGCAAAGGGCAGGTGTATTTGTGATCACAGCACCATTCCGGGGAATCACTACACTTTAGTTTCCCCTAATTCTGAATCTGGATCATCTGGTCCTCCTCGCCCCTGTGAAAGTGGGAAAAACTGTGTTCAAAATTACCAATATAGTACAGTACTATATCGCGTTCAAGAACATTGAAAGTTATGAGTGGTAATGAAATTTTAATTAAATAAAAATTGAAGAATAAATTTCAATGCCAGTTTCTACATTTTATGCTATATGTTACACTACAGTACTATAGAAACAAAGATATTACTGTATCTACATAGTAGATGGACATTTTTTAATACTATGTATGCTGTATTTATGTTTCAAAAGTACATATTTCTATACTCATATGATTAAGGGATTCCTATTGTACAGTATATATGTATGAGCACAGACAAATGATAACACCATTTATTCATTATTTGACTGCTTAAAAATCTTATCATTTCTTACTTCATAGTCCATTCCAAACAACTATGGTTATCTGGCATTAAGTCCAAACTGCTCTGAACAAAGAATACAGTCTGATTTTGTGTGTTTAGCTTTGTTCATCCTTTTACAAGATACCAACTAGTCATCCTGGGTAAGTGATATCATGAGGTGGAGGTTTGGCTCTTAATGTGAGGCTTTGAAATTCATGTCTTCTATAACAGCAGTGGAGGTGGAGCTTAAACAGATAAACCTCTATGTAATGAAGCTCTTGTCTCCTGTGATTAGATGATGTGGTGATGCCAATGTCAATGGTGTAGTACACCTCTAATTTATCTTCAGTTATTGTAAGCAACAATTCCTAGCTATTTTTGTACACTGAAATGGCCTCTTCATGTTTATGGTCATGTTCTGGTAACATATTTACATTGACAACTGTCAAAAAAATGATAGATGCCACATTCCAGCTACTCCCAACCTACCCATCTGAATTTTATTTCTAACCTTCAGATGCCCCATCGCTCATAGATATTTTTTGTATGCAGCTTCATTATGTTAATTTTCATTCTGTTAATCCTAAGAACAAACAAGTTTCATTTTAATTTTCATTTTAATTTTGCTAAGTCCAATGGTCTAACTAACAGTCACAGGGCCTTCACCAGGAACTAAAGATTATTTCTGGGTTCGACCTGTGTCGGCCAGTGAAATGTTCCTGTAGCACACATTTCTAGGTATAAATAGATGCTAAATATACCAGAGAAAAAGCTAAATGGAATGCTGAAGTTACTACCTGCAGCTCGCTCACCCATTAAGGGTGTCGGTATAGACAAGAGCGAGTGGAAGCCACAAACCACAGATATTCTGCCAATTAGAAGTCTCCTCCCAAAACCCCTCTCTAGATAGGTGCCATTACAACGTCTACCTTCCACTCGCTACAACTACAACATCTGCCCGAAATCTCATTCCTGATTTAGCACGTATAGTGTTCACACGCGCTGTTTTTTGCTGTCCCCAGGAAGTGTTTTGTGACGAAGCATGTCTTCTCTAGAGTCCCAAGCTTCTTCATTTAAGTTGAGTACTATTCCAGTTATCGTTTTTAAATCTTGTTGGGGCACGATGCATTCAATTTTGGCCCTTTATTTAAGTCCTTTTGTTTTCATGAACCGGGTATGACGCCTCTCTCGATCCACCATTTTGGGTGCATGACTCGCAGTGTGCGTGATTTTCTCAGCTTTTATCTCGTGAGATATTTTGTCCGCCGTTTAGCACTTTACTATTTGGGCTACTATTTTTGTATTCTTTTCATTATTCTCGCTCCTGTCGTTTTCTGGAGCCTTACTTTTACGAGTTTTGTCCTTACGTATTTTGCCTATTTTAGGGCCCATCTTGCTCCTGACGTATTCTGAGGCCTTCATTTTACGATTAACTTTCGTTTTTTAGCCTTTTGTTATCCTCAGCCCCTCAGGAGCGTGTTTGTTCCCCTTTGTACGTACGGTTATATGCTTCTTACATTATGCGCGACTATTGTGTTTTTGGCTTCTAGGCTAGCCTAGCAGTACGCCAGTCATTGTTGGAAGAGGAAGAGTCCTCTCTCTCTCTCACGGTACTCATGCATGTATATTTCTAGTGTAGTTTTTGATTATAGTCAGTAATACACTTGATTTTATGCACCTTGTGATAAACTATTCAATATTGTTTTCTTGATGAGGTTGGAAGTTCTCGCGTTGTCGTTCCCTGGCCTACCCGACCAGACCTAGGCTAGGTTTTGGAAGGTAGGCCAGGCGATCTTGTATATCCCTCCACCCTGTGGCCCCTTTTACTGCCACCCGACCAGACAGCTATGTTTGCTTGGAGGGTGGTCTAGGACAGTCTCTCTCTCTTGTCATGCTTGTAGGGCCTAGAACTATTGTACCTGACCAGATCGGATGATTCGATTTTGGAGGGTTGAGTTAGGTTCTATCCGTCCTCTTCATGACGTCCTTTGGAGCCATACTAGCCTACCTGACCGGATCCTTACCGATCTCAGAGGGTTAGACTGGGATCTTAGCGTGTTGCATCCCTCACCCCCTGCCCCCCCCCCCTCCCTTTCGCAGTTCTTCCAGTAATTCCTCATCAATTATTTTCGTATTGTTTTTGTTGAGTGTAGCCTGGGCCATTGACCCCTTTAGGATGTCAGTTGGCCTACTGTCTTCTGCCCCTTTAGTGGTAGGCTAGTTTACGGCTCCCGAGAGGTGGTCGGTCACCAATCGGTTGCTGTGGCCAGGTGATCACGACTCGTCCACTCTCCTCCAGACATTCCCCCCCCCGGACTCGTTCCAGCGCTGCCTAGTTAGCTTGCTGCCCTAGTAATCCTACCGATGAACGACAGCTAGAGCGTAGAGCTTAATCCAGGGTATTAGTCGGAGGAGATTGGATGATTAGTAGATTACGTAATCTCTTTTGGTATGTCTCCGGGTCTATGTGTCCTCTGGCGAGGTGGGGTCTACCATTACACCCGCCAGTAGGCTATATGCCGGATTGTACATATCACTGTTCCACCGCTCTGTTTTCCGTACTCCTCTGTTATCACCGCTTCCCCACTCTAGTGGGGCGGAACTGGGCTTAGAGCTGCGTTTCTAATTACTTGGAACTGCTTTTCTTCTCCGGTGCGATCAGACTCAGGCCTAGGTTTTACCTATTTTCCCTGTTCTGCTCGTATCAGCCCAACCCCGCCAGTTTTAGCTATTGTGATAACGAGATTATGGATTCTGGAGTAGACGGAGGCATTCAGAGTTTTTATAGTTAAGAAATTTTGTTTTATTAAGTTCTCTGTTGGTACGTCTCCGGGCCTGGTGGGGGCGGAACTGGGCTCAGAGAGCGTGCCTACTATTTTCGCTACTCTACTCCGGTGCGATCAGACTCAGGCTTAGGTTTTGCCTTATTCCCCTGTTCTGCTCGTATCACGCCCTCTCCGCTTGTTGTAGCTTTGACGATCCCTAGTATGGATTCCAGAGCAGGCGGAGACATCCAGAGCTTTATAATAACAAGTATGTAAGTTGAAAATTATACTCGATATTGCCTTTAGCTGGTTAATTTTCTAGTTGAAGTGTACTCATACTGCTGGAATCAACTCCAGCAGTATTATCTGACGATACTCATTTATCTTTTCAACTTACAGATGGTCTGATGCCAGGAGTCGGGTTGTCCGGCCGTTCTGTACAGGCCGTTTGGGCATCAGGTTGGCCGGTCTCATGCCAACTGCTCCATCTACTTGGAGGGACGCGTGGTCTGGCACCCGGAAGCCTGTACGGTGTGTTACGATCTAGTTAAGATAGTAACAGATGAGTTGGTAGGTAGCATACTCGCCTCATTGATACTCTGAATTTTCTGTTACACATTTAGGTTGGGGAAAATTCCTCGGCAATGGGGAACCTAATTTGGTTATTTCTTACAGGTTGATTTGGCGCTCAAGACCTCCTCGATGTCGGCCCTTAAGGCCTGGGTAGGGGGGTTTGGCAGGAATGTGACAGCCGACCAACCCTACGTGCTGTCGGAGGAGCTGTGCACACCACCTCTACCCCAACGCTCCAGTTTCGGCAGCAGTACCGGCGTCAGTGGCATCTCCCATCATCAAGCGTATCCGCCAGGAGACCCAGCCCCCCCCGAGGACCAAGAGGGCTTGTGTGATGCCATGACGGAGGAGGTGGCAACCATCAGCCTGCACCGAGAGCCTATGGCCACCGAGGAACAGGAGGTAGGTAGGGAAGTAAGTGAGGCAGGTAGTCTCCCTTTTAGTGCAACTCCTTCTCCTTCCTTTCAGGGCTTCCCTGTGAAGTCCACCCCCACTTGGAATAGGTTGGGCTCGGTGATCCCCAAGGTTAAATCCTTGAAGACGAGATCCCTACCGAAGGCGGGTAAACCAACCAAGCCTTCCCTGGCAGCCTCCACCAGGTCGTCATTGGCCTCCAAGCTTTCGACTTCCTCGACTAAAGCTACTCCCCCATCCAAGGGGTCGAGAGCTAAGTCTTCCAAAGCCAGACCGGCGGAGTCTGGCTTCGACCAAGAGGCTTTCGCTAATCTTCTCATGCGGAAGATGAGCGAGGTAGTGGACTCGAGACTCGAATCGATGTCCACTCAACTCGCCTCAGGTCTAGAGACATCGGGCCAGTCCATCATGTCTCTGACCAAGAGGTTTAGGCCCAGGAGGAATTGGTGACCAGATTCCTCCAATCCGGAAACACATCGCAGTCCTTTGCGGTGCTGGATGCGTCCAAGCTTCCACCATTCGAGAACAGCAACTCGTGGCGGTTGGCTCTGCATGCCCCGTTCTCAGAGGGCAAGCTTACGATTGAAGGTTGCAGAACCCGACCTGTGGAAGACTATGAGTTCTTCCCGCAGGGCCTACAGTTCCCCTTCCCGGGCTACTCTAGACTAGCCGAGGAAGCACTGGTCAGGGTAGACAAAGTCCCGAAAGAGACGGTTATCTACCCTAGGGACCAGGCTCAGTCTGCATGAGTCCGCACCCTCACGGATTGGGAGTGTGTCAACACCAAGTTGACACCCCATAAAGGTTGCTATACCATGTTTGTAGTGCCAAATGACGTTCCGACTCCTTGCACGTCAAAGATTGCAGAATTGACACTACAAGCCGGAATGGAGGAAAAGCCTATGCCCAAGCTAAAAGAGACAAAGGCTACCTCCTTGCTCTTCCCCGAAGACCTGAGTGTTGGGCTGGGGCTCAGGCAACGTTCACGGTGGGCAAACTTGACCCGGAGTGTGCCTCCACACAATTCAGTGAACGTTTACCTAGAATTCCGGACCCCATGGTCAAGGCAGAATTTGAAGCAAGAAGCAGGGTGAGCAGGACAATTAAGTCAGTCACCACTGCAGAGTTGACGGCTACGGTCTTTGCAGATGAGCCTCTGTTCCGGGTCCTGACAAAGTCACTATTACAGGCTTTTCAAACGGACCTGTATGACTTTATAGTGGCTAGACGAGCCTACAGGAAGCATGTCTTTGCTAATGCTTCCATCAGGCATGAGCCGAACAGGCTCATAAAGTTGTCAATCTGGGGTGCCAACCTCTTTCCTGAGGACATGGTTAACAGTGTCCTCAGCGAGGCGGCTAGAGCTAACCAGAACCTCCGTGTCCGTTGGGACTTCCCTTCAAAAGGAAGTTTGAGACCCCCGGACCACAATCCAAAGGTAGGAAGAGGTCTAGGAAGTTCCAGCCTTTCCAGTCCTCTCAGCCTCAGACAGTAATGCAGGCAGTTCTTGTCTCCCAGATCAACAAGCCTTCGACATCCAAGGCTCAGCCACAACAACAGTTTGTTCTGCTACAGAGTCAACCGACTCAACAGCCTTCGAGTTCGGCCGCTCTTGTAACTTCCCCAGCTTTCAATGCCTCCTTTGAATCACAAGAGGCCAACAGAAAGCTGGCTCTAGAGGCAGAGGCTTCAGAGGAGGCAGAGGAAGTAAGACCTCAACCAGTCAGTGAGACTCTGCAGGTGGCCGGGAGACTGTTTCTCTCCTGGGACCATTGGACCTTCAGTCCATGGGCCTACAGTATTGTATCGAAAGGTCTGGGGTAGAGATGGATAAGAGGGCCTCCTCCACCAGTCAGTTTTCACCAGACTCCAATGATAGACCTGCTAGACCATGCCAAAGATCTTCTTCAAAAGAAGGCAATAAAGAAAGTCAGTCGCCTGAAATTTCAAGGACGTCTGTTCAGTGTACCGAAGAAGGACTTGGACAAACGAAGAGTGATTCTGGACCTGTCCCGTCTCAACTCTTACATTCAATGCGACAAGTTCCGCATGCTGACCGTCTCGCAGGTGCGGACCTTACTTCCCCGTGGGGTCATCACCACCTCTATCGATCTTACAGACGCTTACTATCATGTACCGATAGCAAGAAACTTCTCTCCATACCTAGGCTTCAAACTAGGAAAACAAGCTTACTCGTTCAGTCATGCCATTTGGGCTCAACATAGCACCCAGAATATTCACCAAACTAGGGGAGACAGTAGTTCAAGAACTAAGCGCTCAAGGGGTAATGTTAGTAGCTTACCTAGACGACTGGCTCATTTGGGCAACCAATGACGAGGAATGTTGCAAGGCAACAGCCAAAGTAATAGAATTCCTAGAATACCTGGGTTTCCAGATAAGGAAAAGTTCCGCCTCATTCCGGCGTCTCGCTTTCAATGGTTGGGAATTCAATGGGACCTACACACAAACAATCTCTCCCACCAAAAAAGCGCAGAGAGATAGCGAAAGCTACGAGACAATGCCTCAAGAAAAAACGGGCTTCTCGTCGTACCTAAGAGAGAATTCTAGATTCTCTTCAGTTTGCCTCAATAACAGATGTTCGTTGAAAGCCAGACTGAAAGATATCAATCGAGTTTGGCGGAAAAGAGCCAACAAGTTCAGAGACAAAATCTCCTGATTCCGCCGATATTAAAGAAAAGACTCCGTCCATGGACAGAAGTCCGGAGTCTCTCCAAATCAGTACCACTACAATTTCCCCCGCCGTCATTGCAGACTCTATATCCAGAACAACTCCGCTGGAGTTGGAGTGGTCCTTGGACATGAAGTCATTCAGTTGGATTTGCAATCAAATCCCGGGCCTTCAGGTAGACCTGTTCGCCACGGAGTCCAATCACAAACTCCCGTGTTATGTGGCTCCCAACCTGGACCCTCTAGCTCACGCCACAGATGCGAGTCCCATACACTGGAACAGTTGGCAGAAAATTTACCTATTTCCACCAGTAAACCTCCTGATGAAAGTCTGCACAAACTCAGATCTTTCACAGGACAGGTAGCATTGGTTGCACCCAACTGCCGAAGAGCAATTGGTTTCCTCTTCTACTAGAGTTGAATCTCCGTCCCAGACGGATTCCCTGTCCAGAACTGACTCAAGTAGTACAAATTCGGACTGTGTCAGCTTCCTCAAGAATTCTAATGTTCTAACTTTATGGACTTCATGAAGTTTGCGGCCCAAAAGGATGCTAGTGTCGATCCACTAAACATCCTGTTCATAGAATCAGATAAAAGAGAGTCAACACTCAGACAGTATGATTCGCAGTAAAGAAATTGGCCATCTTTCTAAAAGAATCAGATGCCCAAAAGATGACTACGAATCTGGCAATTTCGTTCTTTAGAACCATGTTTGAAAAAGGTCTGGCTGCTAGTACCATTACTACACAACCAAATCTGCCTTAAGGAAGATTTTTCAGCTTGGCTTTAATATTGATTTGACAGATTCGTACTTCTCTTCTATCCCTCGAGCATGTGCCCGTCTGAGAGACCAGTGGACCGCCCCATACGGTTCTCCTAGTTTTTAAACGATGTAGTAATCAAGTTAGCTTCAGACACTGATAATGATTCATACTCATATATAACCCTTCTCGGGAAAACATTATTCTTAATGAGTCTGGCTTCAGGCGCCAGAATATCTGAACTGTCGGCTCTCTAGAGAACCAAATCATATTGATTTCCTCCTGTCAGGAGAAGTTCTGCTCTCCCCAGATCGGAAATTCCTAGCAAAAAATAAAGACCCACAAAACAGGTGGTCTCCATGGAAGATTGTACCTCTCCCACAGGACCCATCATTGTGTCCTATTGTTACATTAAAATCTTATCTGGGCAGAACTTCTGAAAGGTCTTCAGGTCCTCTTTTTTATTAGAGAAAAAGAGCGAACCATTTCCTTGAAAGGAATCAGACAACAAATTCTTTATTTTATTAAACAAGCCAATCCGGATTCAGTCTCTCATGTCCATGCAATCCGGGCAGTGGCTACCTCAGTTAATTATTTTCATAATATGAATTTCGAGGAGCTTAAAAAATATATGGTTGGAAATCCCCGACAGTATTTAAACGCCACTATCTGAGAATTTAGAGGCCCTAAATATTCAGCAGTGGCTGCAGGGAGCATTGTCTCCCCTGATATGGCCTAGTTTTATAAAGGGATTTTGACGTAGGAAAAATCTATTTCTGGGTGATTGGCTCATGTCGCCCTATGAAAGTATCCTTAATATCATTCTTTCTAGGCAAAATTAATCTAAAATTACCAGAGAAAAACAAAATTAAGAAAATGTCAGTAAAACTGACTCGCTCACTCTATAAAAGAAGTGTCGGTATGAGAATATAGGGCGAGTGGGATCACTACCACGAGTTATTCACCATTTAGACCTTCCAACATAAAATCCCCACCAGAGAGAGCTGATACGAAAGGGTGATGCGGCCGCTACTACTACTACTACTGACGCCACGGACAGCAGCGCCCCTAGCGGTCATCCTTAATCTATGAACATCTTGTCCTGCAGGGTGGGTAAAAGAAGACAGGGTGGGTTTCATAGGGCGACACGAGCCAATCACCCAGAAATAGATTTTTCCTACGTCAAAATCCCTTTTCTGGGCTCAGCTCGTGTCGGCCTATGAAAGTGTACCAGAGAAACGACAAGATGGGAATAAGGACAATGAAATCAGTTGTAAAAAAGAGATATATAATATAAGTGAATCAGGGACATTACAGTATACAAACAAAGTACTTAAAGCTAACTTATCCTAAAACAATGACATGATAAAGAAAGCAATCAATATAAAGTACTTAAAAATTAACTTATATTAAACATAGTAATACCCAGTAATGTAATGGCAAAATAACAAAATTTGATTCACTTAATTAAGATATTTACATAATATACAAACACATTGTGTTCTACCCTAGCATAAAAATAAGGGTAGAAACACTGAAGTACATTATAAGTACAATAGCAGTGGATGTCCCTAGCAAAAAAATAAGGGACAATCCACCAATATGATTCTAGCGGCTAAGGCTAGAGTATCCGAGTAGCATGGCAATAGGGTGAGGCATGTTGGACGAGGTAGGTAGAAAGGAGACCTGGATCTATACTACGACTACTATACAAGTATTGGAGAAACAATGTTTCCCGCTGCTACTGCAGAAAATTTTAAAGATTCCAAGGACTTTAGGTAATGACGTTTAAAGACTGTCGGTGATTTCCATCCAGTATACTTTTTAAGATCCTCAAAGTTCATATGTTGGAAGTAATTAATTGAGGTGGCTACTCCTCTGATGTCATGTGCTTTTGGAAATTGAATCAGGATTGGCTTGTTTAATGAAGTAAAGGATCTGTTGTCTAATTCCTTTTACTGATAAAGTACCACCTTTTTCTCTCATAAAGAGAGAACCTGAGGATCTTGAGGATGTACGAGATAGAAAGGCTCTTAAAGTTGATACTGGGCAGAGAGAAGGATCTTGCGGAAGTGGGATGATTCCAAGGAGCCCCACCTTGCAAGGGGAATCCTCATTTTTTTAGCCAAAAAACTACGATCCGGTGCAAGTAGAACTTCTCCTGAGGGGAGGAATTCCACATGACCCGCATCTCTGGATAGAGCCGACAGTTCTGAAATTCGTTCTCCTGAAGCCAGGCTTAATAAGAATAACGTCTTTCTAAGAAGCATTATGAATGTGCAAGACGAGTTGTCAGTATCTGAGGCTAGTTTGAGGACATCATTTAAGAACCATGAAACTGCAGTAGGCCTTTGAGAAGGTCTAAGTCTAGCACAGGCTTTGGGAATGGACATAAAGTAAGATTCTGTTAGGTCTATCTGGAAACCCAACTGAAAGATTTTCTTCAAAGCCGATTTATGAGTAGTAATAGTGCTAGCTGCTAAGCCTTTTTCAAACAAGGACCTGAAAAAGGATATAGCTAAGTTGACTGTCATGGTTGTAGTGTTTGATTCTTTCAGGAAGGATGCTAATTTCTTAACAGCTGAGTCATATTGTCTAATAGTTGACTCTCTTTTATCTGATTCTAGGAAGAGGATGTTTTGTTTGGGATCAATGTTAGCATCTTTGTTAGCCGCAAACTTCATGAAGTCCATAAAGTTAGGGTCTGAAGAATTCCTGAGGAAGCAAACACAGTCCTCATTTGTACTGATTGCGACAGCTTGGGATTGGGAATCCGTTGAGTCGGAGACCCAATTCCAGAAGCAGGGGATACCAGTTTGCTTTTTGGCCAGTCTGGAGCAATCAGAGCTACTAGTCCCTTGAAAGTCCTCAGCTTGCTCAAGACTTTCAAAAGAAGATTCACTGGAGGAAAAACATAAATTTTTCTCCATTGATTCCAATCTAACGACAGGGCGTCCGTGGCATAAGCCAGAGGGTCCAGGTTGGGGGCCACATAGCAAGGAAGCTTGTGGTTCGCTTGTGAGGCGAAGAGATCTACTTGGAGACCTGGGACCCTCCGGCATATCCACTGGAATGACCCGTCGTCCAGGACCATTCTGATTCAGAGGGACTGACCGGGACAAAGCGTCTGCTATCACATTTCTTACCCCGCCAGGTGAGTGGCGGACAGATGCCATCTGTGCTTGCCTGCTAGCGCAAAGATAGCTATCATGACATGATTTACGTGTTTGGATTTGGACCCTCCTCTGTTGATGCAATGTACTACCACTGCACTGTTCCAAAACTAGTCTTAGATGAGACTTCTTCGGGAAGGAGTCTCTTCAGGGTAAGAAATACTGCCATTGCTTCCAGGACGTTTATGTGAAGCTGGCGGAACTGAGCTAACCAAGTCCCTGACTTTGCTTGAATTGAGAATATCCCCCCCATCCGAACAGGGAGGCATCCGTGTGAATGATTAAGCACTGGAAGGGGATATTGAAGGGGTACTAACTTGGCAAGGTTCTTCACTTTTGTCCATGGGACGTTAGCTGATTGCGAAGGATCTGTGGAATTATTGACAACTTGTCTCGAGATTTGGCGTTTGCTCTCGATCGCCAAACTCGATTTATATCTTTCAGCCTTGCTTTCAGGAGGATGTCTGTTACTGAAGCAAACTGAAGGGAACCTAGGATTCTTTCCTGGTTTCTCCTTGATGTTTGTTTGCATTTGAGAAATTGTTTCACAGACTTGGCTATTTTCTTTCCTTTTTGGCCACTGGAATTTACAGATTGTGGGAAGACAAATCCCATTGGATTCCTAGCACTGAAAAACGAGACTCTGGAGTAAGTCTGGATTTCGTTTTGTTTATCTGGAACCCCAGATGTTCCAGAAATTGAACTACCTTTTTTGTGGCTTTGAGACATTCCTCGACTGTTGGTGCCCAGATCAACCAATCGTCCGAGGTATGCTGCTACCATTATCCCTTGAGTTCTCAACTGTTGAACTACCACTTCTGCTATTTTCGTGAATACCCTGGGGGCTACATTCAGACCGAAGGGCATCACTTTGAATGAGAACGTCTGATTTCCTAGTTTGAAGCCTAGGAATGGACGAATCAAGTGCCTGGCTATAGGATATGATAGTATGCGTCGTAAGATCGATGGAGGATGTGACGGCCCCACGGGGAAGTAAGGTCCGTACCTGCGAGATGGTAAGCATCTTGAACTTGTCGCAACGAATGAAAAGAGTTTAGCTTGACAAGTCTAAGATTACCCTTCTTTTTGTTGAGCCTTTCTTTGGCACGCTGAATAAGCGACCTTGAAATTTTAGATGCTTGACTCTCGCAATAGCTCCTTTCTGAAGGAGTTCCTCCGCATAATCTGTCAATTCCTTTGATGGTTCCTGATAAAATGATTTGATTGGAGGGGGATCTTTGATCCACTCCAACCCAATCCTTTGGACACGATGCTCTGTGCCCATTTGCTGAACCCCCACCTGTGACGGAAGAGGAACAAGCCTCCCTCCTACCTGGGGAGCCTGACTGTTGTTGGGCGGGTTGACCTCCGCGCCCTCCTCTGAATTGTCTTCCTCTTGCAGCTCTCCCTGTGCCACGCTGGCGAAAGTGGCCCCTCGCCCTGCTACCCCTAGAAAACCTATTAAAGGCTGGGATAGCCTGGCTTTCATACTAGATTGAAGGCCGGCGAGACTGCGTATGGGGTTGACGGTTGAGACTGAGGAGACAACAGGAGGATGGGTTGAGCCTGTTTTGAAGTCGATGGCTGTCCCTGTTGGGTAACTGGGACGGCCTGAACAAACTGCTGTTGCTGCTGTTGCTTCTGGTAAGGCTGGAACCTTCTACCAGACTTCTTAAGCTTCTTACCAGCAGCAGGGGCGGTCTCTTGCTTCCTCTTGGAAGAGATGCCCCACCTAGCCCTAAGGCTCTGGTTGAGCCTAGCAGCCTCGTGGTGCACCTCGTTACAGCGGACTCTGGGAAGAGGTCCGCACCCCACATGCTGGAAGCCAGGAGTCTATTAGGCTCGTGCCTGATAGTGGCCTCCTGCAGAACGTGCTTTCGGCAGTTCCTCCTAGTTTTGGAAGAAGTCGAAAGCATCACTTGTACTGTCTGGAGCTGAGTGACTTGGCCCAGAATCTTGAATAGCGGTTCTGTGCCATAAGACAGGGCAGCCATTTCTGTGATGATTAGGGAGTTAAGGGACCTCCCAAATCTAGTTCGAGCATCAAACTCAGCCTGAATCAGAGTATCAGGCAGCCTTGGAAGCTTCTCGCCAAACTGGTCCATTGCGCAGTCTGGCTTAAGCTTACCAATCGTGAACGTGGCAGGCAAGTTCTCCCACAATTCTCCAAAGGCTGGGAAAGAGCGGAGAAGTAGACTCAGCTTCCCTCAGCTGTGGCATGGGCTCATCCTTGAGGACTGCCTGAAGAGTCGCTTCCACTATTTTGGTAGCGAACGGAAGAGAAGCCTCCTCCTCCGTCGCGAAAATAGTGAAAGGACTCTTGAAAGCCTATAGCTTAGTGTTGGCACTCCCAATCCTCTAGGCAGTGAACCCATTCCCGCTGTGGCGTGCTCCCTACTATACAGCACGTTTTCTCGGGAAATCTTATCCTCTCTAGTGAGAGCAGCCACGGTCAGCCTAGCATACCCAATGAAAGGCTGAGTCAATCCAGGAGGATAAAACTCAAAGTCCTCAATTCTTCGAGTTCCACACCCTCCGGGACAGAGATCATGCCGTCCTTAAATGGAGCATAAGCGGCCACTCTCCATGGGTTAGCCATGGAGAAGGCTGGTAGGGATTCGTATGGAGGTAACTGCAGAATGCCAGTACTGCTACGGGGGAGCTTTGGCTGAGGAACCTGAGAAAAGCCAGCAACACGGTCCTCTTGCTCTCTAACTCTGTTAGAGAGATCCTGAATGGATTGGCCAGACTGACTGAGGGTGTTTGACAGCTGCGCAAACATCTGTTCAAACCTGGTCGAGGGCGGACACCTGCGAGCCACCATCTCTGCCCCACTTGCTGCATCACCACTGCCAGAGAAGGCGGTGGGATCAAAGGAGCCTGGTCCCGCCACTCCACTCCAACCCGGGGTTACCGGAGTGGATGCGGTGGAGGCCGGAGAAGGCGTTGGCTCGGCTGGAGCGCGAGCCTTCTCCTTAGAAGCCTTGCTTCTAGAGCTCTTAGAGTACGAAGAGCTCGGCTTTGCCTTCACCGCGTCAGCGTAGGAAGTCGTAGACTTCTTTGCTGAAGAAGATGACGACGACTTCTTAGAAGTCGTCTTGTGGAGGGTCTTCTGTTCTCTCTGTCCCCTTCACCTTCGGGGGTACAGAAAGAGCGGGAGAGCAGGCAGGGATCTCAGATCCCGTAAAACCTTGGAAAGAAGCAGTAGAAGGGACAGGAGAAGAAGATCCAGGAGCGCCCAAGGAAAGACCTTGGGCGCCCGACACACCTACCTCAACCAACAAATCCTCTGCCCCTACCGCCATAGGCTCGATGTTCAGGTCCAAGTTCGCCACATCTGGGACCGGCTCCTACATGGAGGCGGACCCGAACGCCCTGCTGCACCTCCTGCTGTATCGAAGCTATGAGAGGGCGGGGCTGCCGAGATGGGGTCAACATAGCCGGTCGACTTGCCACCGGGGAAGATCTGAACGGCCAGCTTCTTGTCGAGAATGTATGGCTGGCCCTTGGCGGCGTTCTTCCCGAAGCCGCCCACCCAAGCCTTCAGGGTTGCCAAGGCGACTTCCTTCACGGCGGCAGCCTGAAAGAGAAGGCGAAATGAAGCTTCTAGCGGCGGAGACAGGGTTGAACAAGCTTATAACTAAGTGTTATTAGTGATACGACCAAGAAGTCTAAGAGTAGACTTACCCCCCCCAACAGCTGACTAACAAGGTCGTAGCATATGGTGCAGGCTTCTGGGTGCCAGACGATCAGACCATTGTGGGTAGTGGCACACGGGGCGTGAGTCCTACACTCCTCATGGGCGCAGGGGTCGTAGAGAGTCGCGTTGCACCCCAGGACCTGACAGTTGGTAGCCTGTAAGTGGAAAGATAAATAAGTATCAGGAGCACACTTACAGCCTAACATTGCTCCGCTGCATGCCGGAGCGTGAAAGTTAGATTAAACCAGAGCCCCGCCATAATACGTGTGGTAACTAGGCGGTTGGAGTTGTCTAAGGCTACGCCGGAGACAGGAGAAAAATATCCAACCAGGTGTGGTGGGGAGCCATGAAACCACGACGGAGAACGACGGAGATGGTACACATAAATAAATTAAAACTAAAATTCACCGTAAAATTAGGGTACATCCTTATATTTATAACGAAGTATAAATTTTTTCCCCGTCTACTAGAAGAGTGCCCGAGTAAGGAGCGAGCTCTCCTCTGGTAGCGGAAAAAAGTGGATATAGTAGGCAAGCAACAGACCACTAGTAATGACCACCCCGCCCGCTGGCGGAGCCAGACGAAACTATAACCAAAGGGGCCCCCGGCTTCAACGGAGGCTCCGTTCATTACAGTAGGGGAAGGGTGGGACTGAGCAATAGGTGGGGGTCCCGGCGTAACGCGGCGGGAGAGAGAGAGAGGGGGGGTGGCCTACCCCTCCCCGTCCCTACAACTACCCGCTCGGTGACCCGGTACCCGAGACAAGTGGTCGCCCTGTACCCCAGCTGGGAGGGAGCTCCTGGCCTCCTCAGAGAGAGAGGGAGGAAGGCTACTGTGGTTGTCATGGCAACCAAGGAGTCCCCCAGACCCCTCCCTATACCTGGTAGGGAGGGAAGGGGAAGGGTAAGGTGCTATGGGACACGTGATCGCAAGTGGCCTAAGCCGCGATAGCAACACAACCATGGAGGGGCCACGTGAACCAGACTGTACCACACAAGGTACATGCACCTAGGCTAGCCTAACACCCTAAATAATACTAATAATACATCGTAAAAGGGGGAAAAGACACTTTTAGTAAAAGAGAAAGAAGCCCAGGAGGAGGCAATCTGTTCCGAGGAACAGTTGACTACTCGGAGCCAGCGATAGCCGATGAAGAGCAAGAGCCGGGATGCTGGGCCAGAAACACAGTATAGCCCTAAATACCAAACTAAGAGAAATGGTAAAAGGGCTGTCCTAGCTATGAAAACGATGTAATAAACGATGAACGTAATATAGTAAGCCCATAAGTATAAGATGTCCCAGTATGGGAGACCGGGAAATCTTAACACGAGGCGGCATGCCGCCGCCACGAGTCAACCGGGAGACCGTATATGACCTATTAAGAAGGAAAATACTGGTCCCTGGAAGACTAAAATACAGTAAAATACTACTTATGAGGCACTTAACTTAGCCGATGCGATAGCTGCACGTTCCATGATGAATACAAGGTAGAATTACGAAAAAACACAGCACGAGAGAAAAAAGCACTCAAGTGTGTAAACCTAATGATTAAGGATGACCGCTAGGGGCGCTGCTGTCCGTGGCGTCAGTAGTAGTAGTAGTAGTAGCGGCCGCATCACCCTTTCGTATCAGCTCTCTCTGGTGGGGATTTTATGTTGGAAGGTCTAAATGGTGAATAACTCGTGGTAGTGATCCCACTCGCCTATATTCTCATACCGACACTTCTTTATAGAGTTTTACTGACATTTTCTTAATTTTGTTTTTTCTCTGGTAATTTTAATTAATTTTGCCTAGAAAGTGATATTAAGGTAACTTTCATAGGGCGACACGAGCTGAGCCCAGAAAACTCTATTTTTGTATTCTATTATTTTGCTATTAATTTTTCTTTTGATACTCACTCTCACCTACCTGTCTCGCTTGTAACCCCTTCCTGTCTGCCTTATGTTCTGGTCTGGATTGCTCTTCAACCCACTACCTGGACATGTACATAGTTCATAATTGTTTGTTTGTGTATTCCTTACCTGTTGTTTTTCCCAGGATAGTATGGATTTGGTCATATTTGATCCCTTGTTTACCATTTGTAACTTGCTAATTTTACATTGGTTATTAAAACATAATTTTAAGAAAATTTAATTTTTCCTTATATATATCGATAAAATTTTGTGATTTACCAAGCTTGTATGGCCAATTCTCTGATACTATTTCACCGGCCGACACAGGTCGAACCCAGAAAAGGGATTTTGACGAAGAAAAAATCTATTTCTGGGGGAAGACCTGTGTCGCCCGGTGAACCCATCCCTCTCTTTTCCTGGTCCCCCGCCCTTTAGCTGGCCCAAGCTTGGGTGCGTAATTCAGGAATGAGCTTCCGGGCAGATGTTGTAGTAGTAGCGAGCGGAAGGTAGACGTTGTAATGGCACCTATCTAGAGAGGGATTTTGGAGGAGACTTCTAATTGGCAGAATATCTGTGGTAGTGGCTTCCACTCGCCCTTGTCTATACCGACATCCTCAATAGGTGAGCGAGCTGGAGGTAGTAACTTCAGCATTCCATTTAGCTTTTTCTTTGGTATATTTAGCATCTATTTATACCTAGAAATGTGTGCTACAGGAACATTTCACCGGGCAACACAGGTCTTCCCCCAGAAATAGATTTTTCCTTCGTCAAAATCCCTTTATTGCAGGATATTGAGAGAAGGGTAATCTAGAAAATTAGCAGAACCAGACTGACAAGCCAAAGAAATTAAGAAAAATTCTGTTATCTGGCCTCAAGGGCACCTGCACATATGGGGAAGGGTGCACTTCCCCCACACGCCCAGAATCCTGGAAAAAAATTATATACATATATAATATATATATATATATATATATTTATATATATATATATATATATATAATATATATATATATATATGTATATGCACCTTTATTACATTTAATTAACTACATCACTTTGTTTTTCTTCCATTTTACAGTGAATTCTTTGTTTAAGTAAATTAAAGGTATCCTAATCATATTGTATTGTATGGTCTACAACTGCATTACTTTTTCAAGAAATGTTTGATTTCAGTCAAACAGTACATGGGACTATTGAAAAGTCAATTTAACTTTCTGTATTTTTTCTTTATCTTGCTTCACTTAAAATATTGGCATCGCAATTCTACAACATGTAATATATATATATATGTATAATTTGCCCCTTGGAAAATATGCTGTGGGTGCCCATGTCTGGTCTCATCCCAGGAAGAAAAGTTTGTGTAAAATTGATATTATGTGGTATCAAGAAGGTAACCTTTCCAAGCATCCAAATTCATGTCTACCCATTATCCTTTGTTTTTGTTCTATTCTGAATATTATTGAATGCTAAATAAGGTTCCATCCTCTTACTTCAAATAGCAATATTGCCATTTGGTGAACTTCACTGCCATCACAAGTTTGCCACCCAGTCTGGAACTTACTGTTTCTTAAAAATAAGGCTACACTAATCCAAAGTATATTGTAAGCTAGATGGTTCTAGCTTTGAGCTGGCATTGAATACAAACAAAATAATGGTCTTCATCATTCATCGAATACAAACAAAATAATGGTCTTCTTCATTCATTAATTTGAGCTTGTATATGTGTGCATAACGATACACTATATAATATACACATTTATAACAATAATTTGATTTATCCAGGAACATAACAGTGCGAGAGATTTTGAGATCAAATCGACTGAAATCTGTTCAAGGCCTACATACTCGTCTTTAAGAATTTGCTAAGTGTAAATGAAACCCATACATCGTAGCAACTAATTTAGCACCTCTTCTGATGCTAACATGTACATGGCATCAATGATACTGAATAAAACTTTGATACTATTTTGTATTAGACCTGAAAAGTGACTCAAGCATGGGTGCCCACAGCATATTTTCCAAAGGGGGGCAAATTATATTATATATATATATATATATAATATATATATATATTATATATATAATATATATATATATATATATTATATATGCAGTGGAATTACAATGCCAATAATTTACGTGAAGTAAGATGCAATAAAAAAAACACAGAACGTGACACTGACCTTTTCCAATAGTTCCATAAAGTACTGTTCAACTGAAATAAAAAATTTCTTGAAAGAATAATAGTTATATACTGCATACAAATCTTATACAATATAATAAGACTACCTTTGATTTACTTAAATGGAAAAATGTACTGTAGAATGGAAGGAAAACAAAGTGATGTAGTTAAATGTAAGACATTTTTTTTCAAGTTAGTCACTGTTCATTTGAAAAGGAACTCTAAACTCCTGTGGTCACAGGATTTCAGGAGAAGGGGGGTGGGGGGGGGGGGGGCAAGTGGCCACCCTTGCCCCTACATGTGGGCACCCATGGACTTGGGTGAATATTGAAAGTAAATTTACTTATCAGAATATAGAGACTTTCTTCCACATAACAAACCCAGCTATGGTATATCTGTTTATCCCCCATTTCCACTTACCTTTTCAGGGCGCTGAGGACAGTCAGCTATTAGGTGATCTTCACTCTTACAGTAATGGCACCTTTTAGGCTGAGGCCCCATTGAGCATTTGGCTGCAAGGTGATTGGCAAACTCCCCACAGTTATAGCACCTGGAAAGATGAAAATCGTTATCTACAGAACAGCTGATCCCAACTCTTGCAAATCGTGCTCAGCTCCTCTTGCATAAGCAGTGATATACCTCATGTTTGAATAACTGTGGAGGGTCTCATCCAAAGGAGATAAGCACAGGACTGGTAACATACAAAAATAAACTATGGAAATTAACAAGTTAACCCCTGAAGAGCCAACCAGTCTGAGGATTAAAGAAGTACAATTTATGTTGGATAGAAAAAGACAATGGTCTCTGTCAACATTATACTAGACCTATTGATTTGTGGATGAAGCCTCTGCCAAAAAAAGGTCAACTGCATTACCTACTTCATAGCATATCTACACAGAAGGCTCGTCACACTTTAGCATTCACCTTTATCTTCAACATAAGGCCCTAAAATTCCACTAGTTCTTCTTTCTTCGGCATTCTCTACATGTTCCTCAATCAATGTCCTTACCACTTTAGAAAGTATAAGTCCCTTTCATTATTCTCCCTTCTCTTCAGATGATCAGGCCTTTGGATAGCACTCATTTATTTTTTTTTTTTTAACTTTGTTAACAGGTCTACATTCTATCCCTTTTCGATCCTTTTTAAGCCACATCATAATCAAATAGTTTTTTTACTCACTAATACTGTTTTTATTTTCATCTGAAATCAACATAAAATAAACACACACTTTTAGGATAGTTTTCCGCATAGGATTATGGTTGAATATCAGCACAAATTCGGCGCTAATATTTTTGTGGCTAAAGTTTTCGAATTTATGTAGCATTCTCTTTGTTTTACTGGCTTCTACCGTTCGGTAAAAAAAAAAAAATCTTATTTACCATAAATAAGCTTTTTTTTTTCTTTACCGGACAGTGGGAGACGATAACGCTTGGAAACAGAAGCATGAAAAATGTCACAAAATCATTAATGCTCAATTTGCACTGATATTCAATCATAATTTTATATATTTCATATAATATAATTATATATATACATATATATATATATATATATATATATATATATAGATATTATATATATATATATATTATATATATATATATGTATGTATATGTGTGTGTGTGTGTGTGTACGCAGAACACTACACGTATCCAGGATAAATCGGAGTCCTCATCTTCGCTGCTTCCGGCCGTCTGCCTCCAGTTTGGTCTTGCCCATCACCGCCCCCCCCCCCCCCCCCGCCCCCCCCCCCCCCCCCCCCCCCACACACCCCACACCAACCTTCCCCTTCAACGAAGGCCGCCTCCTATTCCACCAGACACTATTGAAGGAACATTACCTATCATGTTGGACAAAGGGAATTTTGTGACAAGGACTGCTTACTGTCCCGTAAAATGATTTTCCCCCTGTCGTCTTCTATTGACGAGACAATGACAATTCCGTGGATAAATGAGAGAGAGAGAGAGAGAGAGAGAGAGAGAGAGAGAGAGAGAGAGAGAGAGAGAGAGAGAGAGAGGACGAGAGAGGAGAGGAGAAGAGAGAGAGAGAGAGAGAGAGAGAGAGAGAGAGAGAATGAAAAATGGAGATTGTGAATGAACAAACATTTAGTCTGTGGATGTGAGGGTAAAAACGAGAGAGAGAAATGGGGAGGACGAAAAAAAAGTGACAGCTTTTTTGTTTGATGTATATACTAAAATTGTGAATATATCTTTCGTGATGTTTATCTCGTAAATAGAGTACCGCGACGTGACGCAGTCACCACCGTTGCCAGGGCCACTTGTCTGTCTTCGATCCGTCATAAATGAACGGGGTCGAATTTGAAACGGCCTGAAAATCGTTAATAGAGGAAATTTAGCATGGAGACCCATATATGTTGCCTGAGAACTATACAAATTTATACAACAACAGTATGTAAAAAATACTCGGTGATTATAAAATAAATGACAACTAAGCAGCATTCTTTACATAAAATTATATAAATACTTGTTTTTCTTAATCAAATTATTTCATGGGAGACTCAAACCCGAGCCTTTTAATTTCTTATGGAGATACATCTTTGTTGTGGGCCGGGCGATCACGTGACCCCCGACGTCATGGCTACGGTACTATATAGCGAAATAGAATCACGATTTCCACCTTGTAAATAAGGATAAAAAATGCTTTTCTCATACATAGGATCGAGTTATTGTTCATGACATTTCATATGCAAGAACAACATTTAGAATTAGTAAAAGAAAAAGAGAGGTGTATAAAACAACATATAAACAAGCAAATTAATAATAATCAATAGATAAATGTCATAGAAATCAAAGGACGATGTCGTGCAGACACATGAGGAGTTTACTCTGATTTAACCTGGCCTTGGCTCTTTAGTCTAGGCGTAAGGGACCTCTTCTTAAAACTTAGTTAACTATTGATGGGTATAGGATTCCAATGTGGTTTAGCCAAAGTTACAGTGGACCCCGGTTTGTTGGCCAGGCGATTTCAATTACAGGAAGACTTGACATCCCACGGCGACTCCCTGCTCTTATAGTTTTGCCTGGAAAAGTACTGACACCTTAGGCCTTGGAGTGACGATCGTTGGTTTTGGAATAGGACAATAACACCACTTGATTTAGATAATGATCATTGAATTGAATATAGAATTTAAGCAAAAGACCTATGAGGTCATTCAGCGTTGGAACGGAAACCGACAGTAAAAGGCTTGAAAGGTGTAACAGGAAGAAAACCTCGCAGTGCCGCTATGAATCAATTGTCAGGAGAGGGAGGGAAGTCAGATGGAAGAAAGAGAATATGAACGGAGGTATGGTGAAAGGAACGAAAGGGGGTTGGAGTTTCGGCACCTAGCTGCAAATAACTTTAAGCAATGCCTACAGTTCACCACATGAGGTGCACTGACGACACTACCCCCTACGGGAGTAACGAGCATGGAATGTAGCTGACATTCTCTATATAAGAAAACGATCCTATACGATGCTGCTTTCACAATATCTACCCAACTATCTCGAACGTTAATGACGTCTCCTTTGCATAGGGTGACCATACGTCCTCCTTTGAGGGGGACAGTCCCTCTTTTTGACTCTTTATCCCCAAAAAATTGTGGTCTTGGGGGGACGCCCTAATGTCCCCCTTTCGACCTTTCTTTTTTTCATGTAATTACTACAATTTTCCTTAAAAATTAGAGATTAATTTTTATTGTAAATGTCAGCAATAAATAATGTCTGAATAAAAGCAATGTCATTGATAAACAATTTATCATTACCTGTTATTGAATATACTTAGTGAAGATCAAATCAAGCCAAAAATACGCCAAAGAATGATGCAAGATTTTTTTTTTCTTTTTAAATAATGTCTGTAATTTTTCTTAAAATTTAAAGAATAATTTTCTGTTTAAAATGTCAGCAATAATGTCTGAATAAAAACACCAATGATAGACCTTAAAAAGTCAGCGATAATGTCTTAAGAAAAACACGGATTGATAGATCTCCTCATTTATCATCACCTGTCATTGAATATACTTATGTATTAAACTTCTGAATTTACAACGACTCAACATAAGTGCAAGTGCGCATGGGGTTACTATATACGTATATACTTTTGTCCCCCTTTCGCAAGTCAAATAAATGGTCGCCCTATCTTTGCATGTAAAATTCCTCCTTTTCAGCGTCAGCTGAAGGTGATCCTTAGTGCTGCGGTAACGAAAGATATATTTATTTCCTGCCATTTATGTATTTATGTATACGAGTCAGCATTTGCCAACACTAATACAATATTTTGGTACTGTGAATGTGGCAAAGCTTTTTAGGCGCAGCTGAGAAAACAATAATTCTAGTCGGCAATGTCATAATTTCTGTCTGCTTTGTTTCTGTTGACCAAATTTTCCAGATTTATCCAAGATACAACAAACTTCCTCTTGGACCGAGGCAGACTGAGGATTTGAAGTCTTTCAAAAAGAAACTTAAAACTTATTGTTTAATAGATGCTATGACAAGGAAGATCAAACAGTGAATGTGGAATTTGCAGTGGGATTAAACACATCCGATGAATAAAATGTTAATTTTGATCATGGGGGGGTCCTGCGAGCTCTATGGAAGTGGTGCGGGACCTGAATAAGCCGTCAACAAGTAACAGACTTCGACCATAGGAGGAAGGTGGGTCATGAACAGCACCGTCATCGAATGTTATTGTTGTGAATTTTTCAAATGCGATCAATGTAGCATTGAGAAGAAGAAAAAATACAGCTTGGGAGCAACGTAAGGTTGGGTAAATTGTTAAAAGAACTAAAAAGTCAATATCGATATTACTTTGAATAAACTACACAGATATAAAAAGATCTGACAAATTCTCTCGGTGCTTAGGGCACTACTTTTCTCATAGCTTTGAACCAACTCGTAGTTATACCTACTTCTGAAACAAAACAGAAAGGAAATGAAACAAATGGTTAAGACAATTATGAAGGAAGGTTTACAAGCATAAAATAGTGATCCTTTTCACTCCCTGTTGTTTCCTCAATCAAGATTAATGCGTCCAGCTCTCAGCCGGGCGATGAAAGGAATTGTATTGTAGGGGTGCGGGTGGGGTTTGCTCCCTTGAAGCAGTATGAAGTAACAACAAGAGTAAAAGCGAGGAAACGCTGGTGACAAGTACTCTATCAAAACGCCATGCATCACCGAACTCCAAAGCCAGATATGAAATCAGCCTATACTCGGTTTTTTTTTTTTCATCTGTCCACCCGCCTGTGGTGTTTGAGTGTGGTAACACTGCGTCCCGGGCTTTAGATAGCGACATTCAGCCTACATTCAACAATAATAACAATATCCTATTTCGAGTATTAACGGTGTAATTCGCATACAGTAAATTATTCGAACACTTTTCAGTTGCAATTGTACACCCAGATATCCTTTTATTTACCTAACTTACACATAGCGTAACTATCTAAAGCCCGGGACGCAGTGTTACCATACGCAAACACCACTGGCGGGTGGACAGATGAAAAAAAAAAAAACCAGAGTATAGACCGTGGACATCAGTGCTAATAGTCCAACCTTATGAAACAATGACGGGGAGGTAATCCAACAGACCCAATCCTTCGGGAACTCTACATATTTCGCCGGTATTCTTGCCGTACCGAATTTCCATAAACAAATTTCTCGATTATTTTCCCCGGAATCTCTTCTGAGAGACCCCTCCAAAAACAAAGGAAGGCGCCTGGCCATTGCCAACCCCCACCTACCACTCTCTCTCTCTCTCTTACCGAATTTTCCTGAATCGCTTCTTGCTCATGGGTCTCCGATGTGAGCCCCGGCATTCAGAGCCCGACGGCCCAGTAACCATCGTGGCTTCCAGCCCCTTGTCGGAGGACTTACACTGGAATTCCACAACTTCGTCGTCCCCCAGGCTCCGAAAACCAGACATTTTGATGACGCTCTGGAAGAAGAAAAAGAAGAGGATGCGTTAATGGGGACTGTTTGTGCATTTATAGACCGTTAGTTTATATATATGATGATAACGATAATAGTGTTGGTCGTAGTATAATAGTACTAATAATGTGGGAAAAATTATTGTATTTATTATTATGACGATATGGAAAGTAAGTTTAAGCTTATCTAAATGGTCCAGAATATTTGTTATATAGGCTACTGCTACATAAAACTACATTTTGAACACAAACACACACATATAAATATAATTAATTTTTAAATATATATATATATATATATATATATATCTAATATATATATATATATCTATATATATATATTATATATATATAATAAGATATATACACCATACATACACCTTTTTTTTTTTACAACAAACTAATCCTGTATAAAATAAAGCAAAAATTGTCAATGACATAGAAATGAAAAAAAAAAAATGCTAGGTCTACGCGAGGTGAAATTAACAATAACTTTTATGATATTTTGAATTTAATTTCTCGCGCTATAAATCCATTAACTGCTGATAATGAACAACAGGAATTCAGTCAAGACAGGCGATATAATAAGATTTGGTTTCAAGCAAAACCTATCATTACGGATATTCACACATCATTGGTTTTTAAATGAATTGTAATGACAGAATATGTAGTACTACTGCCTCTTTTGTAGTGTCAAATACATAAAGATAATTTTCACAACATTATTGTTTTATTTGTAAAATTTTGTGGACAATCATCCAGGCCAAAGCTCTCCCCACCACAAAAATCACATCTCCAATTCACTTGCACCAAAGCTACCTATTAGAGGCGGTTACTTTTTGTTTTCTCGCGTTTCTTACCAATGGGACCCCCATTTCTCTCTCTCTCTCTCTCTTTCACTGCGAAGACAATGGAATGTGTTAGTGCCCTCAGAGTGCAAATTGTAGGCCCCACAACCATGGTGTTGGGGGCAGGGGGCATTTCTGTAGGGGGAACCAAAACCCTTGTCGCACCCTTGACAACCACCGCCCTTCCCTAAGCAGTTAAGACCGACGTCGATGGCGTACTCAACACCCAAAAGACGACGTCTGTAACGACCAATTAGCAGCATAACTGTGAACGACCGACTCCACTCTCTCTTCCCAAGTCGCTTTCCAAGGTCCAGAATGATTCCTTCGAGAGCACGCACGCAAACACACACACACACAGCATCCCCAAAGTACAATCGTCATCTGGGCACCTTGGTCTTTCCGTACATCGCCACTTTTCACACAAATAGGTCTCATTTGGGGGTACATTATTATTTTCGCAGGTTCTCTTCGAAACGTGTGCAGTATGTCCACGTGAGGAATCTCTCTCTCTCTCTCTCTCTCTCTCGTCTATAGATTTTTCCATTCAGATACACAAGCAGGACAAAATGTGGCCAACAGTTCACGGCTGATTTGGAGGAAAGTATGACTGAGAGGTGTCAATACATTATGCATGCTAGCTGCATTAAAACATGAAATTGTTATTTCAGAAAAAAGGAAAGAAAAAAAATGTCAACAAATCAACCAACACTTGGCAGAACAACCGAGCCTTCTGTACGTATCTGCCACCTACCGGCTCACACTGGAACTATTCCATCAGAGATGTTTTGGCGCGAACTGAGTGGTCAGAGAGAGAGAGAGAGAGACTTAAGGGGAACAAACCTTGAATTCCAAATTCTTCACACAGGCCTGACCACTGTTCAGATGCTACTTGATTTCTCTCTCTCTCTCTCTCTCTCTCTCTCTCTCTCCTCTCTCTCTCTCTATACGCGAGAGCCTTCTTTTGCTTTGACTAGACTCGAGAAATGGATGTCTTCACCTCCGTACTGGAAAGGTGTTCATTTATCATCAATAGAAATCAAATTATTTATTCAGGGAACAATAATCATGGCTTCCATACAGTTATTTTACTGGTATTTCAATCAATCCAAGTGCAAATTTCAGTTTAATCTTCTTTTCAATAAAACATCGTCCTCGGTTCAAAATTTTCGACCTGCACGATATGGTTTTCGAGCGGTCCAGTTATAATAACAGATAGATAGTCCTGGGATTGGGAAGTCGCTGGTTCGCGCCTGTCGATGGCCAATTCTATTATCGCTTAATAAATTCCCCCTCGGTTAAGCATATATGAAAATATATTAATTCCGAGGTAGAGCGAATTAGATATTAAAGGACATATGTAGTTCGATATATATATAGTATATATATATATAATATATATATTAATAGATAATATAAATATATCTATATATATATATATATATATAGATAATATATATAAATATATGAATAACTTGATCACGAAATATATAAAACGTGATGATATGTATAAATAAAGGTTTTTTGCCACGAAGGAAAAAAATGAAAAAGCGAGATAGCCAAGTACTTTCGGTCCTGTTCGGACCCTTTACTGAGGTAAAGGGTCCGAACAGGACCGAAAGTACTTGGCTATCTCGCTTATTCATATTTTTCCTTCGTGGCAAAAAACCTTTATATATATATATATATATATATATATATATATATATATATATATATATATATATCACTCGCAATAGGCCTCAATAAGACGGGATGGTTTAGATTCCAGACTTCTTTTGATAGGTACAAAGTACAAGCTATATTGAAGCCTAAATACGAGTAAAGAATATTTATACACTGAAGTTGTGTGGCTAATTTGTGATATATATATATATACTATATATATATATATCAAATATATATATATATATATATAATGCTATTATTTACTACTAATTTTACACATGACATTTTAATGCAGTTGAAATTAAGCCGTAAGTGACCCATCAAATATCATATTCACTTTACCTTGGGAATATCTCGCACGAAACCACATCCTAACCAGGATTTGCTAGATCAAAAAAAGCGTAATTCCAAACCAAGCCAAAGAAGCACTTATTG
>NC_087203.1:30813161-30883486 GCF_015104395.2 Macrobrachium nipponense | reverse complement strand
AAAGATGACTCATTCCTAAAATCCTAACTATAACAATAACTACAGTATATATCTTAATTATACATAGCACAACAACTAATATGTATCTTCATTATATGCATAAAAACAACTATGTATCTTAACTACTCTATAAGAACAACTACATCTTGAGTATAACAACAGCTATACTATATCTTACTGTTATTGTAAACAGTAGCAATGAGATGCACACTTTGTGGAGCACCAACAATTTTCCAGATCTCACCAGCTGGGTGCTCAAAAGTCTGTTTAGTTACTAAACTTGTATCATCGTCAAACTCAATGAGCTGCACCTGAAGAAGAAATATGCAATGGGTTAAGAAATGCCATAATAAGATACACTTTAAAAAATACAATCCTTACCTTGTGTGGGATGTTAATCTTCCAATTCTATTTCTGTGATAGAGAAACCACCTCAAAACTACTGCAACATAAAATAACAAGTGTAGCAAAGTCCTATGAATTGGTGAATTTATGACAAGGACATTAAGTATGTTCTTATGGAGAAAAAATAACAATTAAATTCATTGTCTGTGTTAAAATTTCTAAGAAAAAATAAGGTCTCAAAGAAATAGAAAAATTAAGGGAAAGCATGACAATACGTACGTCACCTAAATCAGATGTGACCTGACTTACAAGGATCAATGGATTTTGCCTAACAGCATTACTTGCCTTAACCTCTTGCCATCTCATCTTCATATTCACCAAACATGGAGCACAATGCCTTAGATGCACACAAAATCATCCTATAACTACAAGCTGAGACTATACAAAACAACTCTTAGGTATAGAGATGACAATAATGCAGACATGCATTGTATTAGGATAGGGAAAGCTGAATTTCTTCATGAAACTGGTTAACACTGTATTGATATTAAAAATATGACAAGTATTTAAAGCAATTTGTAATTTTCCCTGCATATAAAGCTGAGGTCTTTACATACAGACATACCTTCAGTGCAGCTGGAAACTGGCTATTCAATTCATACAAAGTTGTTAGGTAGTTAACTACCGGACGGTCAGGTGGGGAATCCAACCCTCCCACCCGGCAATGCATTCACTTATTTACCTTCCAGCCCAGGTATCAGAATGAGGGGTGGCTTGAGGTAAGCAGTGTGCGTAAAGACCTCATGTTTGTATGTTTGGAAAAATACAAATTATACTTTAAAAACTTGTCATTTATTTCTACATGAATACAAACCATCAGTTTTTACATATGGATGACTTACTTATTGGTGGGAGGATATTGAGTAAGCTTCTGAACTGACTGGTGGTTCACCTCACTTGAGCCTCTCTTCCTGGTTGTGTAGAGTGAAGGAAGGAGCCCCATATCTCTGATCTGTTGAACATAAGAGTGTTCAACAGCAAGACTTCTGGGCCTTTCAAATTAATGGGTTTGAGAAGCACCACTGACTCGGAAAAAAGTTTAGATGAACTCTTAATGTAGGAAACGACAAAGCTAATGATACCCAACGGCTTTGTTTATTGACAACCCTTCCCTCCCCTTGCTACAGAGAGGGTAGGACTTCCCTGTACTATACTAAGTACATTAGATAATACAAAGGGTGCTCAGAAATGTAACTCACCTGTATCTACGCCCATTCCAGCACATAACAGCTGGTCAACTGATCCTCTGCCCATGGGGAGAGGTGCAGAATAAAAGAGATAGGGAGGAGGCCAGTCAAAAATACTCACTCTCACTTACATAACCATATATCTTAGGCGAGATGCTACCCGTCCTGCTAGAGGAACCAGATGAGATACACAACTTGTTAAGCAGCCACCAAAGGACCCAAGGGAAAAAAAGAAAAAAAAAAAAAAAAGTCCAAGGATCAATAGGCAATGTTCCGTAGGTAAAGGCAGGTGAATGTGCTTTGTCGCAACCACACTCCTGCCTTCAGTACCTGGTGAACATGATATTGTTAAGATACAATAAAGTTTGTTCATACTTACCTGGCAGATATATATATAGCTGTATTCTCTGAAGTCCGACAGAATTTCTAAAAACTTACGACAAACGTAGTGGGAGTAGGGTGGTTGGTACCATTCCCGCCGCTGGGAGGCGGGTGTCAGGAACCATTCCATTTTCTATCAGATTTCTATCTCCACTGTCTCCTGAGGGGAGGTGGGTGGGTACTAAAAATATATATATCTGCCAGGTAAGTATGAACAAACTTTATTGTATCTTAACAATATCATTTTGTTCATGAAACTTACCTGTCAGATATATATATAGCTGAATCCCCACCTTTGGCGGTGGGAGAGACAGAAAAAGGATTTTGGGAAACATATAAATGTAGATGATTGACATCTTGGTTCCTTACCTGTTAGCATAGCTGACTTCGTGATTACTGCCACCCAAGCCTGCATCTGCTTCACTAGAGTTACCAACAAGGTAGAGACCTGTGTAGTTGGTGCGCTCTAGATGATCTGTCAACGGGGACGAGACCACAATGTGACTAGACCATGACCATACTTCTGAGGACAACGAGGCAAAAACCACCCCAATAAGTAGCCTAACAAAATACTCCCATATACAAAAGGCTAAAAGAAGGGACGACCGTATTCGGCGGCCGACCCCTACAACCATAAACATTACAATCATTAAAAAACTCACTACCCTTTTCTATGGGAAAGGATGAGTGGCTACCGCCTACCCCAACGATAGTTTCTGCGGCGACGTATGGTCCAAGAGAGTAACAGTTTTCATATGTCGTTCTGACCTCCCGTAAATAGTGCGAGGCGAACACCGAGTTACTTCTCCAAAAAGTGGCACTTAAAATATCTTTGAGAGCCATATTTTTCTGAAAGGCTATAGAAGTCGAAATAGCCCTTACTTCGTGAGCGTTAACTTTTAAGAGTTTAAAGTCACTGTCTTTACAATTGGAGTGCGCCTCCTTAATGGTGTTCCTTAAAAAGAATGCCAGTGCATTCTTAGACATGGGCATATTAGGAGTCTCTTGACAAACACCATAAGTTCTCCGCAGAACCTCTACACTCCTTTGTACTACGAAGATATTCTCTAAGAGCCCTGACCGGACACAGGACTCTTTCTGGCTCTTGACCAATGATTTCTGCCATACCCTTGATTTCGACATTTTAGGCCAAGGATTGGAAAGGGGTTTCATTCTTAGCCAGGAATGACATACCCAAAGAGCAGACCGCATTATGCCCTTTGAAGCCGACGTGTTTACTAATAGCCTGTATCTCACTAACTCTCTTCGCCGTCGCCAGAGCAGTTAGGAATACAGTCTTCTTCGTCAAATCTCGCAAAGAGGCAGAGTAAAGGGGTTAAAGCGGCTTGACATTAAAAACTTGAGAACCACGTCCAGATTCCACGAAGGTAACTTCGGTAGCGGTACCTTGGTGGTCTCAAAAGATCTCAGTAGATCATGTAGATCCTTGTTATTAGCAAGGTCAAGACCTCTATGTCGAAAAACTACAGATAAGACACTTCTGTAGCCTTTAATGGTTGACACTGCAAGCTTCAAATCTCGTCTGAGATAGAGAAGGAAGTCGGCGATCTGGCTCACAGAGGTCGTGGTGGAGGAAACTCCTTTCTTTTTACACCAGCTCCTAAAAAGCTGCCCACTTCGATTGGTAAACCGCAATTGAAGAAGGTCTCCTCGCGGGTGGCGATAGCTTTAAGTGCCACAGGTTTCGAAAAACCTCTCGCTCTGGCCAACTTCTGGATAGTCTGAACCACAGTCAGACTCAGAGCGGAGAGGTTTTGTGGTACCTCTCGAAGTGGGGCTGTTTGAGTAGATCTCTCCTTAATGGAAGAGATCTCGGAAAATCCACCAGGTAGGACATCACCTCTGTGAACCAGATCGCTGCGGGCCAAAAGGGGGCGATTAACGTCAACCTCGTCCCCTCCGAAGCTGTGAACTTTCTCATCACTTCTCCCAGAATCTTGAAGGGGGGAAATGCGTAGAGATCTAGGCCCGTCCAATCCCATACAGGGGGGCGTCCACTGCTACTGCCCCCGGATCGAGAACCGGGGGAGCAGTAAAGAGGAAGTCTCGCCGTCCTTGCGGTTGCAAAAAACGTCCACCAAAGGGCGTTCCCCAAAGACCCCACAGTTCCTGGGTTATACGTCCTGATTGAGGGTCCATTCTGTCGGCAGCAACTGTCCTTGTCGACTGAAGAGATCCAGCACGGACGTTTCTCGGGACTCCGGCAATGAACCTTGTCAAGATCGTGATCTCTCTCGCCTTTGCCCAAAGCAGAATTTCTTTCGCTAGAGCGAACAGGGAGCGAGAGTGAGTTCCTCCTTGTTTCTTCAAGTATGCCAGGGCTGTGGTATTGTCCGAGTTGACTTGGACTACTCGACGGGAGACTTTGTCCTGAAAGAACTGGAGCGCTAACTGAACCGCTGCCAGCTCCTTGAAGTTGATATGCCAGGCTACCTGTTCCCCTCTCCAGGTGCCTGACACTTCCTCCCCCCCTAGTGTTGCTCCCCACCCCGTGGATGACGCGTCGGAGAACAACACTAGGTCGGGGTTCCGAAGCTTGAGGGATATGCCCTCTGATAGCTTTAACGGATCGAGCCACCATCTTAGATGGCTCTTTACCTCTTCTGAGATGATAAGATCATGTCGAAGTTTGTCTTCTCTGTCAGTTGTCCGACAGGAAGAACTGAAGAGGTCGGAGGTGTAGCCTCCCCAGGGAAACAAACTTCTCCAGCGAGGAAATGGTCCCCAGCAGACTCATCCATTCCCTCACCGAGCATGAATCCTTCCCTAGAAAGGCTGACATTTCTCTTTGCCTTGTTGCTGACGTTCCTAGGACGGAAAAGCCCGAAAAGCCACTGAATCCATCTGAATCCCCAGATACACGATGGACTGTGTTGGGGTGTCAGATGTGACTTTTCGAAGTTCACCAGAAGTCCCAGGGATGCCGCTAAAGACAGAGTCGTTTGCAGGTCCTTCAGGCACCGGGTCTGCGAAGAAGCTCGTATGAGCCAGTCGTCCAGATAGAGCGAGATCCTGATGTTGGAAAGATGGAGCCACCTCGCCACATTCTTCATTAAGATGGTGAACACAAATGGGGCCGTACTCAGACCGAAACAAAGAGCCCTGAACTGAAACACCTTTCCTTTCAGGATGAACCGAAGGTTACTTCATAGACTGGGGGTGTATCGGGACGTGAAAGTATGCGTCCTGAAGATCGAGTGATACCATCCAATCTCCCTGGTCTTAAGGCCCCCAGAAACTCTGACTGAGGTCTCCATTCTTGAACTTCTGCTTTTCTATGAAGAGGTTCAGACGACTTACATCCAAGACTGGCCGCCACCCTCACGAGTGTTTTCGGAACAAGAAACAATCTGTGTAAAATCCTGGCGTAGCCAGGTCTAAGACCTGTTCCACTGCTCGTTTCTCGAGCATCTTCTGTTTTTCTTGAGGATACGACGGGGACAAGTCCCTGGGTGTGGAAGTCAGAGGGGGAGGCCTTACCAAAGGAATCTTGTACCCCTTCTCTATGATATTGAGAGACCAGGTGTCTGCTTCTCTTTTCTCTCCAGGCTCCTCCAAACAACTGAAGCCTGGCTCCTACCGGTGACTGACGTAATGCACTCTCATTCTTGACCCTGGACTTAGCCGGGGCTCTACCTCTAGGAAGACTCCTTCCTCGGGGTAAAGATCTAGCTGAAGATCCTCCACGAAAGGGCTTCTGCTTCCTAATAGACTGGACTCCTGAAGACGTGGAAGGGACAGCAGGAACGTCTCGACGACTGAGCCAAAAGGTCTTGAGTGGCTTTCTCCTGAAGACTTACTGCCAGATCCTTCACCATAGCCTGGGGGAAGAGATGACTCGAGAAGGGCGCATACAAAAGTTCTGTCTTCTGTGAGGGAGAGACAGACTTAGCCGCAAAATTGCAATAAAGCGATCTTTTCTTCAACACGCCTGCTGAAAAATGAGAGGCTAACTCCTCTGAGCCATCCCTGACGGCCTTGTCCATGCATGACAATACACTGGACACGCTCCCCCAAGCTGATCGAATCTGGGCTTCGAGACTGGTTGTCTAACACACCGAGACACCCAGTCCAAAAAGCTTAAAAACATTCCAAGGACCTATAAAAGACCCTTCAACAGATGGTCAAGTTCAGAAGTCGTCCACGACACCTTCGCTGAGGCTAAAAGAGCTCTCCTTGAGGCATCCACAACGCTGGCGAAAATCTCCCTGTGCTGACGTCGGAACCTTCAATCCTAACTCCTCACCGGTTTCATACCACATCCCTGCCTTACCGCTAAGCCTAGACGGAGGCAGGGCGAAAGTGGTGCTTCCCTTAGCTTTTTCTAGTCTCCATCCAGGCGTTAACCTTACGGAAAGCCCACCTCTTGGTAGACAACGTCGTCTTCATTTTCACAAACCCTGGTGTTTTCTTAGCTTTCGACGACGAAAACTGCGATGGAGGAGAAGGAGGAGCAGAAGGAAGGAAGGTATCTCCAAATGAATCCCGGAGCAGCCGAGCCAAAACTTGGTAGTCTGAAGAAGACGACGTCGAGGGTTGTTCTTCGTCAACATCCTCAGAAGAACAGCTTAATTCCCCTTCTTCCTTACCCGAGTGAAACTCCGAAGAAAGAGGCAGAAGTCCTTTTGCTCCAAGTCTCATATCAGAACGATGACGAGAAGAAGAGGGTAGTGTACCCTTAACAGAATCCTTAACAGTCACAGGATCAGCAATCACAACTTGAGTAGAACGCGAAGTTGAAGGAAGACGTGTAGCGTCAGCCAAAGACTCGGGAACAACGTCCCGATCGAGAGCGAACTTCCATATTCTCGTCCAAAGAGCTCTTACGACAATGTCTACTAGCGTCCATCGGAGCGTCCAGCCTAGCGTCCCTCCGAGCGTCCAACGAAGCGTCCAACTGAGCGTCCAACGAAGCGTCCAAAGAAGCGTCGAGCGGAAGCGTCCCTCCTAGCGTCCCGCGAAGCGTCCCCTACGAACGTCCCGTGAAGAAACAGGGACTGACACTTGACGAGCGTCCAAGTTGAGGCGTCAAACACAAGCATGACGAAGCGGAGCAGAACGTACTAAAGTTCGTCCGTCAGGAACTAAAACATCGTCATCAGAAACGTCGATGTCGGAACGCCGAGCGTCCTTACGTCGAGAAGAGAGGGCAGAATGAAGAAACCTCTCTCTCTCCTGACGTTTACCGCCACCTCTAGACGAACGCTGGGGAGCAGAACGAAGCCTAGAGGGCGAAATACCAGGAGACGAGGACGAAAGAGGAGCAGGTGGAGAAGACTGTCTTGTTCTCTTGATCGGAAGTCTGTCGTCTTTCTTGCGACGAGGAACCGTATCCTTCTGCTTAAGTAAAGCGTCCAGTTGCCGTTGCATAGCAAGGATTATCTCAGTCTGAGAAGTCTCCTTACGAGGAGACGAGCTGTGCCTGTGAGAAGGTGAGGGGCGAGGGGACGCCTTCTTCCTTCTCCCAGGAACAGCCTTGGCTCTAGAGCGACTAGGGCGCTCGAAGGCGTCATCATCCGATGACGTCCTAGACTTCTTCTGGGGCGGAAAGGCTACGCTTTCCGGAGAAGAATGCCAATCAGACATAGCATGACGTGAAGCGTCTTGATCTTGAAGAGTCCTCTTCAAAGGCCGCGAATCCGGACGAGATTCCCACCCCTTGCGCGGGGAGGACGCGTCGGAAGACGAAAAACAATCTCTCTGGATACGTGCTCGAGCACGCTCCTTAGCAGCCTGGGAAGCGTCCACAGGAACTGCTGAAGGGACGTCAGATCGGTGGGGTGGTATCCCCGTACCCCCCTCCTTCGGCCTTCGACTATGCCCTCATCCCTGAGTCCGCTGGAGTCCGGCAAGAGGTCCCAGCCTAGAGGCGCTATAGGGCCGATCTGACGCCCCCTCCACTTCACTAGGGGCACTATCACTGCACTTAGTTTGCCTGTTTTCAAGGGCAAGCACTTTAGATTCGAGCGTTTTCAATGAATCCAGAATAAGTGAAAGGGCATTACCCTCCGCAGATACCACTTGAGGGCCCGAAGGCAATACTACGGGGTTAGGAGACACAAAATCTAAAGGAGGGTTAGAAGGGGTTACATTAAGACCCTGTCTGCTACCCGATTTACTCCTGGAGGAAGACCTCCTGATCCTGTCACGCTCTAATTTATTTACGTAGGATTCATACGTCTTCCATTGTACATCATCCAAACTTTCGCACTCATTACAGCAAAAATCATACTTACAAACTTGCCCCCTACAACCTTTACACAATGTGTGAGGATCAACCAAGGCTTTTGGTAGCCTCACCTTGCATTCAACTTTCAAACACACCCTGGCGCTAGCCGAACTAGATCCAGACATATTTAAGGAAAAAACCAAGCCAAATTCAAAACAATCCAAAGTCACGTATGCCAAGCTATCGATCCAAAACAAAAAACCAAAAAGTCAAGAGGATACTCAAGCCAATGAAAAGTTTTCCAAAATCCTGAGGCGGAGGTGTGTAAACAGATGTTTACGACACCGGCGACAGAAGAAATCTGATAGAAAATGGGAATGGTTCCTGACACCCGCCTCCCAGCGGCGGGAATGGGTACTAACCACCCTACTCCCACTACGTGTGTCGTAAGTTTTTAGAAATTCTGTCGGACTTCAGAGAATACAGCTATATATATATCTGACAGGTAAGTTTCATGAACAATCAACAAGTTCTTCTTGAATGTGAGGGACAGACCAATGCCCTGACCTCGTGAACTCTGGCCCAGAATGTAACTGTCACCCCACTTCATCAAGTGTACAGTATGCCCGTTTGATCGCCTCACAAAGCCAGAAATAAATGGTCTTCGTGGACACTTTTGTTTCTTGGTAGAGCCAGTGCACTAAAGAGTTGTCAACACCCAGGCCAGAGCTGTTGAGTCCTCTTCAGGTAGTACCAGAGCACACTAACTGCACACAGAAGCATCTCATTTGTTTCACTGCCAACAAAGTCCTCTAGAGAGGGGATTGAGGAGAACTCAAAACTGGTGCCAGGGACTGAAGATTTCTGAGTCTTTGGTACAAATTCTGGGACAAATTCGAGCATGACAGATCCCCATCCCCTCAAGTGCTTCATGTCAAAAAGAGAGGCCATGTAGTTCACGTACTCTCTTTGCCAATGCCAGGGCAAGCAAGAAGACAGTCTTAAGGGTCAGATCCCTGTCTGACGACTCTTGTAAGGGCTTGTAGGGTGCACGAGTCAGGCTCTGAAGAATGAGAGACACATCCCACTCAAGGGAGCCTGAGTTCCCTGGGAGGCCAAGACTTTTCAGTGTCTCATCAGCATAGAGAGATTAATGCTTTTCTTGTTTGTTTGTATGGTGTTTTAACGTTGCATGGGACCAGTGGTTATTCAGCAACAGGAACAATGGCTTTACATGACTTCCAAACCACGTCAAGAGTGAACTTCTATCACCAGAAATACACATCTTTGACCCCTCAATGGAATGCCCAAGAATTGAACGCGAAGACTAAATCAACCACGCCACTGAGGCGCTGGTCGATGCCTTTCAGGAGCAGGAACTAGGCCCAGGGCGGCCCTATGACCCTTAACTGCTACAACGGAGAGGTTTGTCTCAGTGAAGGAAGAAAGTCGGCTATCTGCTGAATAGTAGCTCTGACCAGAGAGATACCAACACAAAAGACGGCCAATTTCCCCTGGTACAAAGCCGCTGAAGACTTGTGAAGTTATCCAGCCATCTCTGTCACTGCTCAATGAGAAAAGCCTCTTGTTCACATGAGATGCTGGATAGTCCCCAGCCTTGAAGGGATAGTGACTTTACAGACTGATGAAACCTATTGACATGCAGCTGGCAAAAGAGGTTGTGCCAGGGAGGAACCTCTCTCTGTGCCTTGGATAGTAGAGCTAGCAGGTCTGGGTACCATTCGACATATGGCCACTTGGGAGTCACCAGAGTCATCCTGAGATTCAGGGTGATCATTACCCTGTTCATCACCAGATGAATCAGTGAGAATGGAGGAAAATTGTATGCGTCAAGATTGTCTCATGGGTGTCTAAAGGGGTCTTCTGCTGCTGCCTGTGGGTCCATGACAACTGACCAGAACACCGGCAACTTCCTGTTGTACTGGATTGCAAAATAGTCTATCATTGGATGTAACCAGAGGTCAAACAATATTTCCGCGACATCTGGATGTAGCAACCACCCAGTCCCTATCACTTGGCCCTGACAACCGAGTTTGTCTGCCACTACATTCCACTTGCCTAGAATGTATCTGGCTAACGACCTGAGTGTGCTATTGACCACTCATGCACCTGCACCATCAACTTGTAAAGTTGAAGGGATACCAATCCCCCTACTTGTAGACTACGTAATGCCACAACTATGGTAGTGTTGCTTATCAGTACCACGTGCTTTCCCATCACCCAACCTAAAAACTCTTGGAGAGCCAAGAAGGGTGCCTTGAGTTCTGAAGTATTGATGTGGAAGTACTTGTCATTCTGATACCACCCTGGAAGCTAGCTACTCTTCCAGGTGTGTGCCCCATCCCTCTCTTGATGCATCCGAGAACAGAAGCATCTTGGGAGTGGGAGTGTGTAGTTTCGCTCGTATTACAAGGTTCCTGTCGTCCAGCCACCAGGCTAAGTCCTGTCTCACTTAATTTGAGAAAGAAATAGGAAGGTACAGGGAGTCCCTTGCTGGAGACAAGAACTCCTTCATTCTCCACTGAAGGGAACAAAGGTGAAACCGCCCATGAAGGACCAGCTTCTCCAAGGATAACAGGTAACCGAGAATGACAAGAACAATTGTGCTACCTCCCTGAACTTGTTGATATGCGAGTCTAAGGGAAAGATTTGCACTGCTGACATATCTACCAGCATGCCCAAGTACATTATCCTCTGCTTGAGTACGAGATCAGACATCTCAAAGTTTACTACAATTCCCACGCTGCAACAAAACTTGAGATGTCCATCCCTGTCCTGGAGCAATTGTGAACAAGAACTCGCCATGACTAGCCAATCATCGTGTTACCTCAGATGTAACAAGCACGAAAGGGCCCAAGTCGACACCAGAGTTTACACTTGCATGAACACCTTGGGAGTGGTTGAGAGCCCAAAACAGAGTGCCCTGAACTGGTACACTGTCTCCCCGAGGACAAAGCAGAGATACTTGCATGTGGACTGATGGATGGGTATTTGGGAATACACATCCTTCAGGTCTACTGTAAGCATGAAATCGGACTCTGTGATGGCCATGAGCACTGAACGTGTCATTTCCATTGTCAACCAAGTCTGGCAAACAAATCGGTTCAAGGGAGGGAGGTATGACCAGTCTCCATACCTCTGTTGCTTTCTCAAGAGAAAAAGACAGCTGCAAAAGCCCAGAGATTGATCTGTCATGAATTCCACAGTGCCTTTCTTCAGCATCGCCTTCACCTCCCCTCTCTGGGCGAGATCCTTAAGCAAGCTGGGAACATTAGTTTGTAGATAGATTGGATGGCTGGTGAGAGGTGGCAGAGACATAAAGGGAAGTAAATATCCTTCCTGAAGGACGTTCACTACCCAGTTTCTGTTACATAACGCTGTTATGTTGCCCAATGGCAAGACTGGCACCCCCACCATTGGCAACATGTGGGGAAGGATGCTGCCCCTAGCATCCTCCTCCCTGCTTACCCCTGCCTCTCTCCCAGCCTGGGAAGGGGGCTGAAATGGGCACTGTTGCACAACCTTCTTAGGACCTGTAGAGGAAGTGCCAGCCTGATCTGAAGATCGGGCTGCAGTGGCACATGAAGACTCAAGAGGTGTTTACCACTGCCTGGTGGAAAAAACATTCATTGTTGTTATCAGCCCTCTGCTTGTCTACCATGGCATCCACTTGCTATCTTGGGAAGAAAAGTGGAAACCAGCAACGTTCCATTCATCAAGGCCAAAGCTGACTCAGGATCAATAAACTTGGAGATTTGTATCGGGACCATGTCCCTCCCCTTCAACACCAAATTTCCCCACAGGTTTGCTGTCTGGTGGGCTAGGTAGCAAATGGCCCTACCTCCATATAGCACTAGCCTCTTGAAAGTAGCTGCCACCTCAGAGCTTCTCAAATCTGTAGAAGACAAGGAAGCTATCTTGGACATGGACAGTGTCCATCAATCCAGCCCAAAGACTACCTGGAATACTGCCATGGCAGTTGTTTCTAGTGCTGCCAACTCTTGCTGCGAAAAGGTGACTCCCTCTGCATGAAGCTGGTCCAGTGACAGAGCCGGGCCTAAAAGAACCAGGTCCAGGCCAAGCTGTTTGATTGGCAGTGGCCTCTGTGGTCACATAGAAATGGAAGTGGCCTCTGTGGGCATGTAGAAATACTTCTGATAAGGGAGAGGAGGGAAGTATCATGTTTGAGTGGCTAGAACGAAGTAGTTCTACTCAGATACCAAGAACTCACTAGGTCTAGAACTCCTTTAGCAAGATCAGACCACAGCAGAATCAACGAAGATTTGGGTTCCTTGTGCGGTCACCAAAAACTCCAAGGGCAGAAGGATGATCCACGGAAGTGTCCATGGTCTCTTCCCCAAGATTGTTATACTGATGGATCAGGTTCACAACCTCAACATAGGTCCGCTGTAGTTTGGGGGTGTCCATGCCCCGAGTTAAAAGGACCCTTGAGCCCTTCCAGGAGAGACACTCATCAAACCCCCTGATCCCAGGACTGAACCGGGGCATAAGCTCCCATGGGCAGGCTGGGATGGGAGGTGAGTGATCCCAATCTCAAGCCCTAAGCCTGTCAGACTCAAGTCACCCTCTATATCCCCAGGAGATTGAGGAGACAGGTGAGAGGGGCATAGCAATCTTCACGGACCTACTGAAGGCCGAAGCCCTGACAGGAGATGAAGGCCTTGAATGGTCGCCAACCTACGGTAACGACGGCTGCATGGGTCTGGGAGAGTGGATTCCTTCAAGCAAATGTGCACAAGGGCTGTGCAAATGTGCACACTCACATAGAAGACATGCTACAGTCTTCTTCGAGGATGTGGCCTCTAAAAGTGAAAAAGACTGCACAGGGGACCTCCTTGTCACTTTCCCAAGTGAGGGGACCTGTGGGCCAAATTTGCCTCTTCAGGACACCGGCACCATTTCCTTGTGGAACATTTAGAGGGTGAGGCAGTGCCTGCACCCTGTGGGCTCACATTCCTTTGTTGTGACAGACTGCAGACTGCAAGCACTCATCGATGCCATGGGAGTCCAAGAGTTATGCTACCAGTCCATGAAGATGACTTTCTGGAACTGGTATTGGTGACACCAGGTTTCATAGAAACTTGTGTACCTTCGGTGACAAGGGTTTCAGTGGAGACCTACGTACACACAGCACCCATGGTAGACACCCATGCAACAGTTGCAGAAGAAGGTTCTTTACCAACCCAAGAGGGTGACTTCTGGGGACCAGTATTGGTGACACAGATATCTGTGGAGGCCCAAGCACCTGTTACTCTCGTGTCATGGGAGTCCAGAGAACCCCGTGGCACTATCCCTGTGTATGTGGACATGAGAGAGCAATCGAGAAATCCCTGTGCCTCTTCTCTGGGAGAAGGCTGACTGTACGAAGGCCTGCGGGCCTTCTTACAGTAGGGAGAAGCAACCTTCTTCTTCCTCCGGCCTGTCCATGTAAAGGGACCCTTGGAACCAGAAGCAGAAAAGGCTACTGGAACACGAAGAAGATGATGACAATGAAAATGAAATCATAACATGGGCTACCTTGGTTACACTCATGATGGCAGCAATGAGTACATAAAGAGTGAGGATCACTTTCCAGAGGAAGCTATCTTGGACATGGACAGTGTCCATCAATCCAGCAGTAAGTCACAATATCACAAAGAATCACACAAATAACGATCAGTGGAAAAACTATGATTGTGGGTGAATGAAGAAAACCAGTAAGCGGGCAGAGCAAAACAGGATGCGTGCAGCTCAAGAGGCTGCCAGAAGGTAAGCGGATACACTGCCAGATGGGAGGATGCAACTCCCCACCCGACTAACCAGTAGTTAACTACCTAACAACCTTGTTTGAATTGAATGGCTTTCCAGCTGCACTGAAGGTATTTCCATATGTAAAGATTGAGAGTTTGTATTCATGTAGGACCAAACAGTATTTTCTGGGATGTACACATTTCTTGCACTTGATCAGAGCATGTGGTAATTAAGATAAGAGGCAAGATATAAATATGCTCTTATTCCAAAAGTAAATCGCAGGAAAACACAAATGTTTATTTGCATAAGTTGAAAAACAAGTGAGGAAGTATGACTCCCCATAAGAGAGAGAGGAATAACATGTCTGTGGGTGTACAGCTTGAGAATTTCAGGAAAATAGAACAATTTCCAAAAGATTTGGAAAAGTCTGGTGACTTTAATTACTATCAGAATCAAAAGATAGCTGGCATATGACTGACTTCACACATGTCTGAAGGTGTCTCTAGATGTCTCTCTATGCATCATACAAAAAAGTGTTGAAACCCAACAACAAAAGCATTCTTTTTCTGTGACAAACATATTTGATATTTAAAGGCATGACGAGGGTAAGGAATCTAAATAATTAAATAACTAGTGACAATTTTCTTGCACTAGCAGGAAGTACTCACTGAAGGGAGTACAGGCAGTCCCTGGTTATCGGCGGGGGTTCCATTCTCGACGGCATGACGATAACTGAAAATCGCAGATAACCCAAAATCAGCGATAATAGTGCCAGTAACTGAGGCCCAGTGCTGCCGATAACCGAGGCTCGGAGCTGATAAGCAAGGATCATCTCCGACATCGGGGAATCGGCGCATATTGGCACTGAAAATTCAGATATTGCCACCGCTAGACATGCGCCATAAAACCGGATCTCCAATAACCGGGGATTGCCTGTACTGCCTAAAGTGTGCCTGCAGAGATCACTTTAGACTTTGCAGCATCTTTTTGGGTTTCAGGTGCATTTCTTTATGACTTATACTTGTCAATCATTCCTTGTGTTCTCTCACATTTTGCTGCTTAATTCCATAAACACCTTATTCTACTTTTCACCTCTCACTTAAGAACAAATCATTAGGGAAAGCCTTACAAAATTCTAAATATGTATGTGACTCCGAAGTCTTGTTAAATTACTTAATGAAAGCAAGATTAACTGAATGTGCTTAAGGAGTCAGTCAAGAAATTATACATATTGAGTGGTGAACTGCAAGTGAATATATGTTTTTTTTTATCTGGAGATTGCCTGGATGTCAGCTATACTACTATAATGTCTATGGATTTATTGTAAGTACTACTACAGTTTTCTAAGCTTTCGTCACGCCCTCTGCAGTGTGGCAAAAATAGACATCAACCAGGTCACTCAAAATTTCCAGTGATGAAAGGTTTCTATGGACTGCTGGTTGAAAGACCTGCCTTGCATACAGTCATGGATGTTATCTCTCCATTTAATTAAAAAAATGACAATTTGTCCAAAATTGCATTTTTTCCTAACTATACAAACCTGAGGTCCTTTTACAATAGGAAGATACTAGCGGCAGCTGGATAGGTCGTAAGCTTTCGAACAAGGGGTTCGGTAGTTAACTGCTTGTCCGACAGGCGCGCGCGCGCGACTGGGAGGTAAACAAAACAAATCACTTTTGCTTTGGCCCAAGCAAAAACTGCAGAGTGAGGGGTGGCATGAGGTGGGGCTATGTGTAAAAGGACCTCCAGGTTTGTATAGTTAGGCAAAAATGCAATTTTGGACAAATTGTCATTTGTTCCGACACGCATACAAACCTTCGGTCCCTTTACAATAGGAAGACTCAATTCTTGGTGGGTGGAATCTGAGTCTTTTGTGAACAGACTGGTGTTCGCCCTACCTTGGAAGTCTCCCTGGTCGTAAGAGCGAGGGAGGGATCCAAGCCTCTGTCCGATTGATCGGGGTGTGCACCGCAGGATCAATGGTCAGACCTCTGGGCCGAGTACTAAGAGAGGGCATGGCGCATCTCTTAGTACAGCAATGCAAGAACTTGTTCCTGTACAGGAGCAAATATAAAAGTCATGGGTTTGACTCTTGTAGGCATCCACTTCCCCCCCTTGCAGAAGGAAGTGGTGGATATTTCTGCTCCTATCCCTAGTGAAAGGGATAGGATGGGGCTCTGTCATATAGCTCACCTGCATCTCGTCCTCATCCAGCGTAGTGACGACCATGGCCCTCTGCCCACACAGGTAGAGGGGAAGGAAAAGATGTGGAAGAGAGAGCCAGTCACTCACTCACTCACATCCATCCACACAGTCACCACCAGGACTCGATGCTGTTCAGCCTGCGAGGGTCTGGGTTAGCTACACAACTTGTTGAGCAGCCACCACGGTCCCAAGGAAAAGGTATCCAAGGACCTGTGGGCAATATCCCGAAGGTAGAAGGACGTAAAGGTAGTCTGGTTAGACCAGGGACCCCTGCCTTCAGAGGACCTGCGCCACGGAGAAGTTCTTTGCGAAACTGCCAACGAGGGCCAATACTTCTGACTTCGGTGAGCTCTCGGACGGGACGTACGGATGTCGTCACTACCATCAGCCTCATCGCCCTCCTGATGACCTCACGCAGCCAGAATGAAAGAGTGTTCTTGGATACTTCTTTCTTTGGTGACCCCGGTGCTAACGAAGAGGCGTCGACACTCAGGCCTGAGGTGTCGAGTTCTCTTCAGATAGCGCCGTAGCGCCCTCACAGGACAAAGCAGCATCTCATCCGCATCATTATCGGTGAAGTCCAATAGGGAGGGCAATCGGTGAATGACTCGAACCTGTCATCAGGGACTGACGGTTTCTGAGTCTTCGCAACGAAGTTCGGGACGAAATCGAGCGTCACGGATCCCCATCCCCTGGAGTGTCGTACATCATAGGAAGACCATGAAGTTCCCCTACTCTCTTCGCCGATGCCAGGGCCAGCAAGAAGAGGGTCTTGAGGGTCAGATCCCTGTCTGACGACTCTCGGAGTGGCTCGAACGGTGTTCGAGTCAGACTCCTAAGGACGAGAGTCACGTACCCACGCAGGGGGCCTGAGTTCCCTGGGTGGGCAAGACCTCTCGAAGCTCCTCATCAGCAAGGAGATCTCGAACGAGTTCGAGATGTCAACCCCCTCAGTTTCAGGACGAGCGCCAAGGCGGCTCTGTTATCCTTTCCACGTGTGGGGACTGAAAGGAGCTTCTCCTCGGCGAAGAAAAACGAGGAAATCCGACTACTGCTGAAGAGTGGCCTCTGAGAGGAGATAGACCCCGTCTACGACACCAACCACAGAAGACGGCCCACTCCCTGGTACACAGCTGCAGAGGACTGACGGACGTTTCCAGCCATCTCTGTTGCTGCGCTACGAGAAAAGCCTCTCGTTCGCAAGAGATGGTGGATAACAGCCAGCCGTGAAGACGTAGGGACTGGACTGCTCGGTGGTACCGTTCGACGTGTGGCTGGGCGAGAAGGTTGTGCCAAGGGGGAATCTCTCTCGGTTCTCCTGCGAGAAGAGCCAGCAGGTCCGGATACCAAATGGCCTGTGGCCATTTGGGAGCCACCAGGATCATCCTGAGATTCGGGGTTACCAGCGCTCGACTGATCACCTTGCGAATCAGGCTGAACGGGGGAAAGGCATAGGCGAAGAGGTTGTCCCACGGGTGTTGAAGAGCGTCCTCTGCAGCTGCCCATGGGTCCGGCACGGCCGAGAAGAACACCTGGAGCTTCCTGTTGTGCCGGGTGGCGAACAGATCACGACTGGTCGCCCCCACAGGTCGAAACCGAGCCTTTCCGCCACGTCCTGGTGTAGAGACCATTCGGTCCCTATCACCCTGATCCCGACGGTCTGAGCGTGTCTGCTACTACATTCCTCTTCCCTGGAATGTAGCGTGCCGACAGCTCTATTGAGTGTGCCTGAGCCCACTCGTGCACCTGCCGTGTCAACTGGTACAACGGGAGGGACACTAGGCCCCCCTGTTTGTTGACGTAAGCCACCACCGTGGTGTTGTCGCACATCAACACCACTGAGTGTCCCATCAAGCGGTCCTGAAACTCTTGGAGAGCGAGGAACGCTGCCTTGAGTTCCAGTACATTGATGTGAAGGTGCTTGTCGTTCTCGTCCCACACTCCTGAAGTCAGCAACTCCTCCAGTGTGCGCCCCATCCCTCGGTCGATGCGTTCTGAGAACAGCTGCATGTCCGGGGGAGGATGCGCAGAGGCACTCCTCTTAAGAGGTTCCTGTCGTCGAGCCACCAGGCTAGGTCCTGCCTCACCTCCTGTGTCAGTGACACTGGAAAGCGTTGGGGGATCCGTCGCCTGTGACCAACTCTCCTTTAGTCTCCACTGAAGAGACCGCAGGTGAAGACGCCCGTGAGGGACTAACTTCTCGAGTGACGACAGGTGTCCGATCACGGACTTGCCATCGCTGAGCTACCTGTTCCTGCCGAGACAGGAACTGGTTGGCTGCCTCCCTGAATCTGCTGATCCGCGAGTCTGCGGGGAAGACCCGCCCTGCTACCGTGTCGATCAGCATATACCAGTACTTCAATCCTCTGCTTGGGCTCGAGATCGGACTTCTCGAAGTTCACAACGATCCCCAGATCGCGACAGAACTCGAGCAGCCGATCCCTGTCCTGTAGCAACTGCGAGCGGGAGCTCGCCAGGACCAACCAATCGTCGAGATACCTCATCAGACGTATCCCGTGCGAATGGGCCCAAGCAGACACCAGAGTGAAACTCGCGTGAACACCTGTGGGGCGGTTGAGAGACCGAAGCACAGTGCCCTGAACTGGTACACCGTCCCGTCGAGGATGAAGCGGAGGTACTTTCTGGAGGACTGATGAATGGGTATTTGGAAATACGCATCCTTCAAGTCCACTGAAAGCATGAAATCGTTCTCCCTGATGGAGTCCAGCACTGAGCGTGCCGTCTCCATCGTGAACCGGGTCTGGCGCACAAAACCGGTTCAGGGGAGAGAGATCTATCACCGGGCGCCAGCCTCCCGTAGACTTTTTTCCCCCACCCGGAAGAGTCGACTGTAAAAGCCCGGTGACTGATCCGTAACGATCTCTACAGCTCTCTTGCTCATCATGGTCCTTGATCTCCTGTCTGAGTGCTACGTCCTTCGGTGACCCGGGGACGTATGACTGCTGTTGGACCGGGTTGGAGGTGAGGGGTGGCCGAGATTCGAAGGGTAATAGATATCCCTCCCGAAGGACATCTACAATCCAGGTCTCGGCGCCGTAGCGCTGCCAAGTTGCCCAATGGCTGGCCAGGCACCCCCCCACTTCCGGCAGCAGGTGAGGGGGAACGCCGTCCCTACCGTTTCCCCCCTTTCTTCGACTTCTTCCCCAGAGCCTCCAACGGGATGAGGAGGGCTGGGAGGAGGGCTGGTTACGGCCCCTTGCCAGAAGTCGAAGAAGACAGAGTCATTCCTCGGGGCTTCGACGCAGCAACCGTCTTAGCAGCCGAGGAAGCGCTAGCCGAGCTCTTAGACTTGGCCGCAGTCCGAGGCTGCCCAGAAGCCTTCGCGACTGCCTGGTGAACCAGACGGTCACTGTCATCAGTGCGCCGTCTGTCCACCGCAGCGTCCACCATCTCTCCTGGGAAGAGAGACGTGGAACTCCGTAGAGGTCCGTTTCGAAGACCCAGTGCCGCTTCACGCCCGGCCGCCCTGGAAACCCGAGTCAGGACAGCGTCCCTTCGTCGGAGAACCAGGTTGGCCCACAGGTTTACCGTCTGGTGGGCAAGGAAGGAGATGGCTCTTCCTCCAGACTGGCAGATTCTCCTGAAGGCCGAGTCCTCTTCGGGAGAAATACCCCCGGAGCTGGCTGCGACCTTAGAAACTGTGAGGGACCACAGATCTAGCCAGGAGACGGCCGGTGGAAAGCTGCCATGGCGGTAGATTCCAGGCCTAGTGCCTCTTGCTGCGAGAACCACAGGTTCTCGGACAGGAGCTGTTGCAGAGACACACCCGGAGTCAGCCTCGCTAACTCCGGGTTTACCTGTTTGGGCGGCATTGGATCCTCAGATGGCACGTAAAACCGCCGCTGTCGTAGCAGAGGAGGTGGAAGTAGCTTGCTAGACCTGCTAGACTTCAGCGAACCGTCCTGTCCAGAGACAAGCGATTCAACTTGGTCCTGCATCCCGAGTCAGCCAGCTCTGACCGCGGCAAACCCACCAGTCGGTCTGGGTTCCTCTTCTTGGGCCCCAGAACGACGCGAGCCGGGACGTGGGCTCGGATGGTGGGAGCGGCGATCCTCCCCCGAGGTCGTTGTGCTGACGAATCAGCGCAATAACCTCGGCAAAGTTCCTCTGGATCTCGGGAGTGATTGCATCCTGTGGAGTCGGACCGTCCAGTCCCTCAAACAGGAGCACCTCCCGAGACCCTCCTCCCTCAAGGAGAGGAGCAGCGACAGCCCCCTCTCGGTCTCCTCCAACCACCTGCGCGTTAAGACTGGCTGGTCCGAGAACCGAGCCTGGTACGTACGCCGACGTGGCGGGATCCTGAAGGGCGCACCCTTCAACGATCACTCCTCAATACCTCGCCCCTCCCGGTGTAGCCCGAGGAGGTTGAAGGTATGGGAGAGGCAGACCTGACGCTCTCTCCTCGCTCGCTGGCAGAACCAGCGGGCTTGGAGGACTGCAGGCGATCGTCAACCCGCGGTGGTGGCGATCGAGCTTGCAGACCTAGTCGAGCCGTCTCGCTGCGGAAGAAACGGCTGGACCGAGAACGGCGGCCCAGGCCCCCGGTCTCGTGTGTCAGAGGAGCTGGTGCTGGTCGCGTACCCGACCGCTCTCTGTGAGAGCGACGGTCAGGCGACCGCGAGCTCCACTGTCACGGTTGAGAACACGGTGGGCGTGTCCTCACTGTGCGTCAGTTCGCTGGTACCAGCCGTGGCTGGTCCGCCGGCGAACGGGGGGACCTCTTCCCAGCCTCAGCCCGTGGCCGGATTCATGGACCGTCACGTCCGAACGGGTAGCCAGCTGCTCGCCGCGAGAGCGAGAGCTGGTCTGGTGAGAGTCGCGTGAGCGGCTCTCACCAGTCTTCCGCTCCGTGCCGTGAACCTGACGCTGAGCGGACTCAGGGGTCTGGTTCCTGGCTGCACGGTCGCTGGTAGGCGACCGTACCCTCGGTACCTCTCGCGAACGAGAGGCCGAGACGGATCCTGCTGCTGTGGCCGAACCACTGACAGCAGGTGAGGAAGTGCCGGTGTTAGCCGGCACCCCTCTGGTCCCCGTAGTCTTCTCCTTGCGGGAGAAGAAGAGACGGGTCCTGCTCCTCCCGAAGGAGCGGGCGACCAGCGAAGAAAACCGGAAGAACCAAAACCCCCGTCTCACCAGAGCGAGACGGGCCCTTAGAAGCTCCCGAAGAAGACTTCTTAGGGGGGGGGGGGAGGCGACCTTCTTCTTCTTAGGCGGGGAGCCTTAGAAGAAGAAGGGGAAGAGGCGGCAGACGACGACGACGAAGAAGACGATGAAGACGACGACGACACCTTCCTCCTCTTCTTCTTCTTCTTCGCCAACCTCCTCAGGACCGACGTCAGGTCTGTCATCCAGGACGGAGCCGGGGCTGCTGTTGCCGAAGCAACAGGGCCCGGACGCACCTGTCCGACCAGACCAGCATCGGGAGCAGCGGCGCCAGGAACGGGAACGACATCAGCAGGTGCGGGCATCACAGGAACGGCAGCAGACACGGCAGGATCAGGAACAGGAACAGCAGCGGTGGTCTGGGCAGGTACGGCAGGTACAGCTGGTCGGGTCACCGGCAGAGACGTCATCGGCACCGGTGGGAGGTCCAGGGGCGAGCTCTTCGGGCATACAAAGTCCGGACGCGGCAGCACGGCAAACCCAGGTGGCGGCATCACACTCCCCCGAGTTACGGCGACTGGCCCCTGCACCGATGTTGTTGGTGTTACAGAGACCGCGTGCTGGGTGTACACCAGGTGAGGAGGTGACGCGTAGCCAGGTGTTGTCAGGGTCGTGGTGGTGGTTGTTACCGTAGCGTGCGTAACCGCCACGGAGCCAGCGAGATGAAGGAGCAGCCCCTGGACACTCGGCACGCCCTGCAGTCCCAACGACGCCCACACCTGTCCAAGGTCATCCTTCACGGCAACCGCACCTGAGGAGGCAAAAGTCGGGTGGTTAGAAGGATCCCCTACCCGCTCGCGCGAAGACGAGCGGATAGAGGACCCAGAGTACAACTCTACGTCGGGGTACCTAGCGCCCTCCTCCACACTCGACACATCGGGAGAGGAGAAGGACCATAGATACCCCCCCGAAGGGGAAGGCGCGAGACGTGGAAGTTGAGCGGCGGCAGGCAGGAAAGAAAGACGAAGTGTCCGTAAACCCAAAGGAGTCGCGGGAGAGCTTTCCGACGACTCCTTTGCAGGCCTTCGCTTCTTCCTGCCCTCATACAATGTCCACTGCGCCTCCGACCAGTCCATACAAACATCACAGGGCTCGGCCCGGGTGCATTCGCGCCCCCGGCACCGAGCACACAAGACATGAGGGTCAATCTCTGGGAAAGACCTGAATATCCCACATTTTCGCCCTTCGGTACCCGGGCAAAGTCTCCTTGGGGTAGCGAGGCGGGGAGATTCCATTGTAATTGATTGCAGCGTAATTAGTAATATGAAGGAGAGAATAACTGTACTTACAAGCTCTTTCATACACAATTACAAACAAACTAGAAAGCAAACGACGAGCAGCGGGCAGAGAGCGAACACACACGTCCATCCACCGTGAGGCCGAAAGCAAAAGTGATTTGTTTACCTCCCAGTCGCGCGCGCGCGCCTGTCGGACAAGCAGTTAAACTACCGAACCCCTTGTTCGAAAGCTTACGACCTATCCAGCTGCCGCTAGTATCTTCCTATTGTAAAAGGACCGAAGGAATTTGTATGCCGTGTCGAACAAATACCATTCATGCTATAAAAGCAAACTGCTGATTATCCAACAGATGTGAAAAGTCTTTGAAAGTATTCTCATTTACAACTTTAAAAGTTAGGTCTGAAAGCTGCTCTGCTGAAGGGACAAGATACTGAAATCCATATTCACAATCACAATGCTACAACTACGACACAATTATTATCAAGAATAAAACCTAGGTCTTGTCTTCTTCAACTAATATCCTAGATAAAACAACTATCCCGCATTAGAGGATGTAGGAACCTACAGAATTCACGTGTCTTGAAGACCACATGACATATGAATATGGTAGTAACTTACTGGGTAGCAAAGAAAATGGAACTAATAGATTCTAATAATCCTGTTTCACAATACATCTGGTAAGGACAGAGATACAGATAAAAAGAAACTTGATAAGAATTCCCTCACTGTCTCTTCAGTCACAATATCCATGAAAAAGAAGGAATAACCTACACACAAATGTAGGTGTCACCCCTGAGGGTCAAGTAAAACAGATTTAAAGGCATCTAGAGAAATCATGGAACCAATGCCACAGCAAGATCAAAGGTGAAAGTAGAATCTGCATACATCACACAACTATAAAGACACAGGCAATTTATACCACATGAGGTATTCATGCAGTACCCTGTCTGAGAATATAATACTAACTAAAAAAAGGTAAAATATGAACCTACATATAAGCAAAAATTGCACACAATAGCAAACTGAATATTTTGTAATTAAGATATCTGAAACAAAATAAAGCCAATATCTTTATCATTACTCACACAGACCCAAGGCATAAAGGTAAGTAGTAAAGTAATGTTCCTTAGTAAAAATGTTATTAGTTAGTATACAATAAGGTTTTGTACATACTTACCTGGCAGATATATACTTAGCTTTACGTCTCTGACGTCACGACAGAATTCAAAACTCGCGGCACACGCGACAGGTAGGTCAGGTGATCTACCTTACCTGCCGCTGGGTGGCGGCTGTAAGAACCAATCTCCCTTTCCAGCCAGAATTTTTCCTTCCACCTGTCTCCTGAGGGGAGGCTGGGCGGGCCATCAATCGTTATATCTGCCAGGTAAGTATGTACAAAACCTTATTGTATACTAACAATAACATTTTTGTCATGAACTTTCCTGTCAGATATATACTTAGCTGATTGACACCCTTGGTGGAGGGAAAGAGACAGCAATATAAATGGGATGGAAAAAAGGGGAAAACAACACTAGTTGTAGGATGTAAATACAACCTTGGAGGTTCTTACCTGTTTAGGCAGAAGACTTCGTAGTTACTGTCTATGAGTCTGCGTTGCCTTAAGAGCTTCAGCGAGGGCGTGACCTACAGCTGACAGACTCTTTGGGTCTATCAAAAGGGATTTGGTTATCCGCTTACTTGATAGAATCCGAGCAGGATCTGTCAATGGGGATTCGCCCAACTTATATGACAGAACCTAACCACTATCATTGCAAGGAGCTCAAACAAAAATAAACCGATCACCTAACCAATCTAATCATTGTTAGAACTACGAAATGAAAAACATGCCTACCCGCATGTTCTTTCAAACAACCAAAAACTTACAACCTAACAAGGGGGAAAATATATACTACAAAGGATATGTCTCAGCTCCCTGCCCCAGCACGAATCCGCCGATACGTACGGGCCTAACCCGAAGCACTTTTCAAACGTAATTTTGACGTCTCTCAGATAGTGGTTTGCAAAGACTGAGTTGCAACGCCAGAATGTTGCCTTCATAATATTACTCAGGGATATGTTTTTGTTGAAAGTCAATGACGTGGCAATAGCTCTTACCTCATGAGCTTTGACCTTAAGAACTTTGAATTGACTTTCATCACATATCACATGCGCTTCTTCACCAGGCCTCTGATAAAGAAAGAAAGCGCATTCTTCGAAAGAGTCCTCCTTGGATCTCTTACAGAGCACCAAAGGTTGACATCATTGCCCTTAAGTTTTTTCTTTCTCTGTAGATAAAACTTTAAGCTTCGTACTGGGCAAAGCGACCTCTCTGCTTCCTCGCCTACTAATGCAGACAAGCCTTGGACTGCAAAGCTCCTAGGCCAAGGATTTGAGGGGTTCTCGTTCTTAGCCAAGAACGAAGGTAGGAATGAACAGATAGCTGCATCTCCTCTGATCCCACATTTCCTTCTAGTGCATGGAGTTCACTAACCCTCTTTGCGGAAGCCAATGCCATGAGTTGTCTTCCTCGTGAGGTCTCTAAACGAGGCAGACTGAGGCGGGTTCGAACTTAGTGGACCTCAAGGAAACGTAGCACTACATCCAGATTCCAACTCGGAATCCCTGGCGAAACCTTCTTGGATGTTTCAAACGATCTTATTAGATCATGAAGGTCCTTGTCTTCTGAAAATGTTAAGTTTCTGTGCCTAAACACTGCAGACAGCATGCTACGATAGCCTTTAATGGTTGATACCGCCAATCCACTTTCTTCCCTAAGGAAAAGTAAGAAGTCTACTATTGGGTTACAGAGGTACTGGAAGAGGAAAAGTGATGGTTCCTACACCCCCCCCCATCGCCGAAAAGACGTCCCACTTCGATTGGTAGACTCTAAGGGTAGAAGGCCTTCTGTGTCTGCGATAGCCGTTGCAACTCTTGCAGAAAAAGCCTCTCGTTCTGACCAAAACTTTGACAGTCTGAAGCCAGTCAGATCTAGAGCGGGGAGGTTTTTGTGATACCTCTCGAAGTGGGGTTGTCTGAGCAGATCGATCCTCTGTGGTAATGTTCTCGGAAGATCTACTAACCATCCAGTACCTCTGTGAAACCTACTTTTTGTGCGGGCCAGAACGGGGCTACCAGCGTCATCCTTGCTGCCTCCGATTCTGCAAATTTCTTAGTCTCTCTACCAGTATCTGAATGGAGGAAAAGCATACATGTCTAGACCCTTCCAATCTAGTAGAAAAGCGTCTATCGACACTGCCCTCGGGTCCGATATCGGAGAGCAGTAGTGGGTTGGCTATCCTCGCATTCTTGGCTGTGGCGAAGAGGTCTATATGAGGCTTGCCCCAAAGCTTCCACAGGTCCTGGCAAACATCCTCGTGAAAGAGTCCACTCTGCAGGCAGGACTTGATCTTTCCTGCTTAGGAGGTCTGCTCTGTCGTTCTTTTCTCCCTGTACGAACCTGGTAAGGAGACAAATCTTTCTTTCCTCTGCCCACAGCAGAAGTTCTTTTGCTGTCTCGTACAGGGAGAAAGAGTGAGTCCCCCCCTGCTTCCTGATGTAAGCCAGGGCCGTGGTGTTGTCCGAGTTGATCTGTACTGCTGAAGCTAGGACGTGGGGCTCGAAAGCTTTCAAAGCTAGCCAAACAGCCATCAGCTCCTTCTTGTTGAGTACCAGGTCACCTGTTCCTTCTTCCAGGTGCCTGACACTTCTCTTGAGCCGAGCGTTGCTCCCCAAACCTGTTTCCGAGGCGTCGGAATACAACACTTGGTTGGGGTTCGGAATGTGAAGGGACATCCCTTCTGCAAACCTGAGAGGGTTGGCCCACCAAGAGAGGTCCTTCTTGATTTCTCTTGAGATCTCGAAGGAGAACTCTAGGTTTTGCGAACGACACCTCCAGTTTCGATGTAGAAAGAACTGAGAGGTCTGAGGTGCAACCTTCCTAGAGAAAGGAATTGCTCCAACGAGGAGAGTGTCCCCAACAAACTCATCCACTCCCTCGCTGTGCATACGTCTTTCTCTAGGAAGGCTTTGACTTTCTCTGACCCTCGGGCTATCCTTTCTGGAGACGGAAAAGCCCGAAAATCCAGAGAAGAAGCCATTCCGAATCCCCACCAGATAGATCACGATCCTTGGAACTGGGGATCAACTGAGACTTTTGAAAGTTCACCAAAAGTCCCAGAGACTTGCCATGAAAAGGGTCTTTTGTAGGTCCTCCAAAACATCTTTTCTGCGACTTGGCTCTGATTAGCCAGTCGTCCAAGTAAAGGGACACTCTGACTCCCTCCAAGTGTAGCCATCTTGCTACATTTTTGTCATTAGGCCTGTGAAGACCTGAGGGGCTGTTGAAAGGCCGAAACACAAGGCCCTGAACTGGAATATCCTTCCTCCCATCATGAACCTGAGGTATTTCCTTGAAGAAGGATGGATAGGCACATGGAAGTAAGCGTCCTGAAGATCTAGGGACACCATCCAATCCCCTGGACGAAGGGCCGCCAACACTGAGGATGTCTCTCCATGGCGAACTTCCTCTTTTCTACAAAGAAATTCAGGCGCTTACATCCAGAACCGGTCTCCATCCTCCTGAGGCTTTTGGAACTAGAAAAAGGCGGTTGTAAAAGCCCGCTGAGCAAGGGTCGCTCACTAGCTCTATAGCCTCTTTCTCGAACATTTGTTCCACTGCTTGTGTTTAAAGCAAGGCTCAATGATGGGATCCCTGTACCTGGCCACCAACTCCCTCGGAGTCGTCGTCAACGGTGGTCTTTCCGTAAAGGGAATCAGGTATCCTTTCCGGATAATTGAGAGGGACCAGTTGTCCGCTCCTCTCTTTGCCCAGGCTTCCGAGAATCTTAGAAGCCTGGCACCTACTGATGTTTGGAGGACTACTTCCCTACTTCTTAGCTCTGGAAGAGCGTGAGAAGGATCTACCTCTCTTGAAAAGGTCTATTACCTCTCGAGGTAGAGCTCTAGAAGGAGGGCCCCCTCGAAAGGGCTCCTGTCTAGCTGGAGTCTCCTTTCTTCGTCTTCGTCTGGAAGGAGGTCCTAGGCTTCCGTGCGATCTGCGCGAGCATGTCCTGAGTCGCCTTCGCAGAGATAGATCCTGAGATGTCCTGGATTATCTTCTTCGGAAATAGCAGAGGCAAGAGCTGCGAATACAGAAGCGAGGCTCTTTGGGCATGCGATACGGACTTTGTCAGAAAAGCAGCAGAAGACTGATCTCTTCTTAAGGATCCCTGCTCCGAACAGGGAGGCTATTTCGCTCGATCCATCTCTAACTGCTTTATCAATGCACGTTAGAACACTGTTGAGATCTTCTGGCGAAAATAGCATCCGGGTTCTGAGTCTTCTTAGCCAAGACCCCCAAAGACAGTCAAGGAAGTTGAAGACTTCCAAAACTCTGAACATTCCCTTCAACAGGTGGTCAAGCTCGTTCATAGCCCAGGTAGTCTTAGCAGACAAAAGAGCCGAGCGTCGTGCTGCATCCACCAGTGAAGAGAAGTCCGCATCCGCCGATGAAGGAAGACCCAGGCCTAGGGGTTCTCCAGACTCGTACCAAAACCCCAGTCTGCCTGTAAGCTTGGAAGGAGGGAAAGAAAACACAGTCTTCCCTTTCTCCTCCTAGAAAGCAGCCAATCACCAAAACCTCTCAAAGCCTTCTTCATTGAGATAGTTGGCTTCATCCTCACACAAGAGGAAACTTTCGTCTTCTTCAAAGTCGAGAATAAAGAGAGAGGAGACGGAGGAGCGACGGGAGTAAGGGTGGAGTCTCCAAACTCTTGAAGAAGGAGATCTGTAAGGATCTTATAGGACAAAACTGAAGAGTCCTTCACTAAATCCTCTTCTGAAGGTTCAACTTCATCCACTGAAGAACCCTCCGCTTCTTTACGAGGGCGAGTTAGACTTCTCTAAAGAAGTGCGTCTGTCTAGTGAGTGTCTAGTAGCAGTCTGGCGCCTATCAGGGGAAGCCCAAAGCTTCTGGAGAGCTCCTTCTCGAATGAGTCCTTCCTACTCCTGATTGGAGTGCGTACTCTTTGATCCTTAAGACTACTCCTAGAATCCCGGGCTTCCAAAGGGGAGCGCCTGCTAGGAGAGGAGAGCCTACTATGTTCAAGGCGCTTAACAGGATCCATGCGCCTGTCCAAAGGAGAGCGGCTGCCAGGCGAGCTGCGCCTACCATGAGGCGAACGCCTACTAGGCTCTTGGCGCCTACTTACAGTAGAGCGAAGCCCTGGAGAAGGTCGCCTACTAGGTGACCGACGTCTACCATGCTCCACAAACTTCGATCTAGACTTGTGTGTCTCTTCAAAAGGTAGTCTCCCAGAAGAGACATATCTTTCAGGCTCTACACGCCTGTCCCGAACAGAGCGGCTAAGGAGAGCCGCGCCCTATAGGAGGGAAAAGCGCCTATCTTCGCACCGCGCTTGGGAGCGGGAGAGCTTCTACTTGGGGATAGCGCCTACTAGGCTCAAGGCGCCTAACAAAAGGCGAGATCCTGTCTCTTGACGAATCCATTAAAGAGGAGGCTCTCTTATCCGGAGATTGAAGGATCTTCGGAAAGGAGCAAGAAGACGAGGCTGTACGCCTGTCTTTAGACGAGCGCCTACTAGGCGCTAGATCCCTTTCTACTGGAGAAATGTAGTCACCACGAGAAAGCTTCTTGGGCGATTGACGCCTGGAAGACGACAAGCGCTCTGCCGAGGGAAGAGAGCGCCTCCTTCCATCCGCTGATACAGGAGAGAGAGCCGACTCTGACTGAGAAGGTAACACAGGCGAAGGAATCCTAGACTTCTTGACAGGGAGAGAGAAGTCTTTCCAACGCATTCCTCCTGCCAAGGAGCCCGCCAGAGCCGAAATCTGCGCTTGCAGCCCAGCAAGAATCCGAGCTGGAGATCTTGCAAAATCCTCCACCGGAGAAGAGCTCAAAGCCTACTATGAGGCGGAGAACTCCTGCTCCCCTCCTGGGTTTCTTGTCTCTACTTCCGCCTCTACTGGAAAAACTTCCGGGCTGGAAGGAAAGGCGCCAGGAGCCTTCCAGGCTCTCTTCAGCGGCGCCGCGAAGAATCCGAGGCGCTCCATCCTCTTCTAGGCGAAGGTGAGGAGAAGAAGAGAAGGACATTGGCGCAATACCTCCTTCTTCGCGCGAACAAGGGCAGCCTGGGTACGAACATCAGGATCTACCGAGGGGACGCCTGATCGGTGGGAGTTCTCCCTAACCTTCCCTGCGGCTGTTGACTTTCCTCCTCCACTGGGACTGGGAGTCTGGAAGAGGTCTAGGCCTGGAAGCATTAAGGAGCCGATCAGACGCACCCTCCACTGCACTGGGGTCACTGCACAATTCACCTTCACTACTCTTACCTTGCAACGAACGAATCTTCTTTTCCATGCTAAGGATCGTGGCTCATCAGGTTGCCACTTCCGTAGTCGTATCCTTAGGTTCGATGCAGGGCGCAGGAGCTGAAAACTGGAGAAGGTTCTAATGCTACAACAGGATTTTCCTTCTACCTCGCTAATACGAGACTTACTAGAACTTCTAGACGAAGCCTTTCTCACCCTGTCTTTCTCTAACTTCCTCAAGTAGGAAGTAAGAGCCTTCCATTCACCCTCATCCAACTTCTCACACCTCATTACACGGTTAACAAAAGAACATTCTTTTCCCTCTACATTTAAAGCAAACTGTGTGAGGATCTACCGTAGCTTTCGGTAGTCTCACCTTGCATTCATCCATAGAGCACACCCTAAACATGAAGAAGATTTCTTAACCTCTAAATCAGGACATCTTGAAATCAAAGAAAAATCCAAATCAATATCCAAAAACAATCCACAAACATGCGTATGCCAAGCCAACAAGATCAGGTACTTCAACCGAAAGTCAGTCCATAAATCCACGGCAACGAGAATCGAATAAAGCTGTCAGGAGGTAACAACCACAGGTGTAGTCATCACCGGCGACAGAAAATTTATGAATAGAAAAGGGAATGGTTCCTGATACCCGCCTCCCAGCGCGGGAATGGGTACTAACCACCTGGCCGACCACTGCGTGTCGGAAGTTTTTAAATTCTGTCGGACTCAGAAATACAGCTATATATATACCTGCCAGGTAAGTGTCATGCATAAAATTATATATTACTAAATAAGAAAGAAGAAAATGAACAATCAAATAAAGTTTTTTCATAAGCAAGTTAGACAGAACTTGGTACGTATCTACATTGTACTACATACAAATATAATTATTGAGAGACTATCAATGATTAGAGAGAAAAATGTTGCACATGAAGGGTTTGACAAAGAAATCAATCACAAAGATGTAAATGAAAGCAACAAAAATGACAAAGGGTATGAAATACATTAACTTTCCTTCAGATAAAGGCAAACAAAAGACAAACTCACACGCTGACAAAATACAAGTCGTCATATGAAAAACAAGCAGTGTTTTCTCCTCAGGGATTAAGACCTTACAATTTACAGTATTTATCAGAAAAAAGTTAATTTGCTTCTTTTAATTAAGTATATCATAGATTCTGCCAAGATCTCTTACATATTCAAGGGCTTTTACAAAAGCAGCCCTATTACTATGACCACCATAATAGTTTGGATTAAGGAAATCTCTTTCCTTTGTTATTAATAAACCACAATAATCCTTCATCAAACATGAGTGGACCATTATGTCTTACAATTAGATAAATATTACCACCAATATTCTACCATCATCCGTTTCATCTACTAGGCTCAAGTATTGCTCTCTGTCTCATACTATACAAATATGACTTGGTTAGGCTGATTTCTACGAATGATTATCATTTACCAAATATCAAATATTAACTCACTCACCTGATTAACTCTTCTTAGTGACTGGGTTCCAACAAGAAAATTTATCTTCTCTGTTTCAGCTGTATGAGCTGCTAACGCCCTTGCCTACACAACAAAAAATGAAAAAAAAATACAGGTAAATATAACACTCTAAGCATTTAAAAACATTCACAATACATAACCATTAGTACCCAGATGCATAAGCTGTGCTAAATACATATTACACATACTGCACATATCTTACTAGCTGCTCACAAACAAGTTTACCATGAGTGAAAAATATCATACATGTATGACAAAATTCACCAACTGTGCACTAGATCTCAGCAAATAAATTAAGTTCTTAAAACTAACTACTACTACCATATTACATAGTTTTGTAGTAAACACTAAAACTTCCAATGTATACCTGAAAAATTAGGAAAAACACTGACTGTTTGTTGGTGTCATTAGCATACAGTGGGTATATAAAGGCAAACACAGGTAACCACAATCATCATAAATATATTACAAGACATCAAATATATTTTACAGTAAAACAAACTTTATTGTTACACTTGCATTCTATGCCAGCACTATTAGATTAAGGCTAGTACAGTATTCAACGATCATTGCTGACAGTACTAACATCAGAGTCTGAAGGCAATACTTATCAATGCTTATAATAAGGCATTCAATAGCACACAAGAAAACCCAGAAACCAAAGACAGGCCTAACAGCGCAGAAACTCCACTTAGGAAACTTTTGACAAAAGAAGAGGAAGTGGAGAGCCCTAACCACATGTATAATAGCAGGAATAGCTGCTATTTACATATCACTTCTTACTGCCAACTTTAAATTTCTCATAAGGAATATGCTACCTAAATATCCTAAGGCTCATGGGCATGATAGTCTATGGAAGGCTGGATGATAGCTAAAGACCACTTCTCCATCATAGTGTCTTACAATAAACATTAAGCACAGCCCTCCAGTGATCTGACTTGGGAAAACAATTATACTAGTACTTCGTTCACCTAGGAACTGACTGCCAGTAATCTTTATGCACCAAACATGCCTCTTGCTGTAGTGTGCACCTATACTAAGAAAAGAAAAATGGAGATGATCTTGAACACATTTAACTGAAAATTCCAAGTTTCATGATTGGAATCAATTGCAAAGATCATATTACATTAATGATTATGCAGAGATGTAGCAACCCTTGATGGCTGACACAGAGAGTAGCTTCTCCCTACGGAGGAATATGAGGAAGTCTGCTACTTGTTGAATAGAAGTTCTGACTGGGAAGAAACCCTGTTGATGACACCAATCATGGTAGACAGCCCATTTTCCCTGGTACACAGATGTAGATAATGATCTGAGAAAACCGAATATCTCTGTTCTCATACTGCTTGGCGAGAAAAGCCTTTTGCTTACAGGAGATACTGGATAGTCTCCAGTTGTGAAGAGATAGGGACCGTACCAATTGGTGGAACTTCTCAATGTGTGGTTGGCAAGATGGTTGTGTCAGAGGGAAATCTCCCTCGGTGCCTCAGTCAGCAGAGCTAGAATATCGGGGTACCATTCCGCATGTGGCCGCATGGGAGTCAATAGGGTCATCCTGAGGTTCTGAGAAGTCATTACTCTGTTGATTACTTGACAGATCAGGCAAAAGGGGAGAAGGGTGTAAACGTCCAGGTTGTCCCAAGGGTGATCCAGGGCATCTGCCACGGCCCAGGGATCTGGAATGACCAAACAAAATACCTCCAGTTTTCTGTTGTACATATTTGGTCATAAAGAGATCTACTGTTGGAATAGCCTTTTTGCTACTTCCAGATGAAGTGACCACTTTGTTCTCAGCTTTAGACCCCAAAGACTTGGTTTGTCTGCTACAACATTCCTCTTGCCTTGACTGTATCTGGCTGAGAGATCCACTGAGTGAGTCATCACCCACTGGTGTAATTGTACTGACAATTCGTGCAGTTGACAGGAAACTAGCCCCCACTGTCTGTTGACATATGCTACCACTGGTATTGTCAGACATGAGGACCAAAGAGTGCCTTATCACACTTTCCTGAAATTCCTGAAGAGTTAAGAAGCTGCTTTTAGCTCCAGAATGTTGATGTAAAGCTGTCTGTCTTGGTGATCCCTCATCCTTGAAGTCAGATGATCTTCCTAGTGTGCTCCCCAACCCTTGTTCCAGGCACTGAGAACAGAAAAATCTCCAGAGGGGGAGAGTAAAGATAAGGTTCCTGTTATCCATCCACCATGCTATCCTATCTCACTTCTTTTGAGAGAAAGGAACCTGGAAGAAGGGAGAATCCCTTGAAGGGGACCAAAACCCTTTCCATCTCCACTGAAGGGATTGAAGTTGAAGACCTAAGAAAAAGCACAATCTCGCCCCTTCAGTATTTGCTGTTAAGTGAGCCAAGTATGAAATATAGTCTTGCCACCAGACTGCAACAGTCTAAGGAAGGTGGCACTCTCCTCACTGTCACTAGCCATGGAGGCAGAAGCGATCTTACCTACTACTGTCGGCCATAGGTCAAGCCATGAAACAACCTGAAATAGCAGTTATCTCCACTGTAGCCGACAGAATCACACAAACAAAAAAGAGAATGAAAAACCAGAACATCAAGGCATAAATGGGCAGGAAGTGCTAAAAACAACCAGCTTCTGAGTGAGAGACAACGATCGTCTTGCTTGGAAGGCAGTTAAGAGAGAACTGAAGCATCACAGCATCTGCTAGGAGGAAACCAGGTCGGGCTCCACCCACCTCTTTCTCAATTGGCTATCTCCTGTTGCCGCCAAAACCTTATGCTATTAATAATTATTATAACCAAACTCCAGCTAGGCACTTGAGAAAATCCCCTTACTTATGTGAACAAATTAATATCAACAAAAAAGCATGATGACTTGGCTATTTGAATCACTTAGTTACAGTAATTGCATCACTAAAGAATTTTAATCACTATATAAAGCAAGGTCAAGCATGAATGAATTTAACTTGCATATTCCATAATGTACTGCACATCTTACCTTTTTTATGCTTACATACTCTATATATCAACAGTATCTTTATAAAAATAAAAAATTAGTATGTGCTATTAATAAAGAAACTATACTTACTTGGAAATCTTCCAGCCCATATATAACAGGAGCATCATCCATTGTAAATTATGTGATTCAACTCATACCACAAAAGTAAACTTCTTCAGAGAGAAGAAAATTGATCCTCCAAGCAGTCTGAAATGGAAAACGAATTCCTGAAAGCCCAAAAATAGGTGTCTTCAGTGCATTCTGTCATAATATTAAATGCATAAATGCCAAACTAGACTTGCACACAACTTATTGCAAGTGCACATTATACCATAAAAATACAAGAATAAGTCTGAGGAAATATTTAACAAATTAACAACAGTATGTACTCTAATACTAAGCCCTTTTTGTCAAATTTATGAATCCAAGAACTGAAAATAAAACAATTTCCAACTCCTAAATAGCATGAAAAACTCTCAGCTGCAGAGAGACCATATAAAAATAATTTTGCCTAAGGAAAAACTGGTTTTAGTTATTTAAGGCAAGAAATTTTTATTTGTTAAAACATTTTTGCCCTAATCCAAAGACTCTGTGAAACATCTAAACATGCTAGATCCACTCAACATAAAGGTTTCAGCATGTTAGCCCTAAAACAGCTGACTGCACCTCAGTTTATTCTTTCTTGGAGGCTAAATGGAGAGGCAAGAAAAAGTTCCACTCGCATGTATAAGTGCTATTGCACCTATCATCACCTTCCCAAGCCAAGTACCAGCTGTGGTGGAGTTATATTAGTTTTGGTGGTGGTTCTTCCGGCTGTTCTCTAGTCCACAGGTGCATCTATGTTCTTTATACTGTCACCTTCCACAACCATAGCTGTCCCACCTAGCTAACCTAATCAATCACTAGTCTAGAGGTAATCAATCACTAGTCTAGGGGTAAAGTCAAAGATTCATTGATGCCTGTATTAAACTAAATGTACATAGACAAACAAAGTAATGATAGTATTCTTCAAATGCTAGTTATCCTGCAAGGATAACTAGTTTTTACCACTGGCTAAGGTTTCTTGATGTCATCAAATTCTTATCAACCGTAACAGACGGCTACAGATCTTGTCTGTGTTTCCCTTATTTTGACACACTAACAACAACAATGATGCTGAATTACTCAAAACATGTGCAAGAAGAAATATGTCTCATGTCTGTCATCAGTATAGAGGAAAATCCCAAAACAGAGATACAATGGAACTTGCTGGAGTTCATCATGTCACTCCTAGTTCTGCCTTACCTTACACTTGGAAATATATAAGGTTGAGAATCCCCCAAGAACAAAGCTAAACTATAACTGGATTTAATTGTGAAGAAACCTTTCATATAACCACCTAACCCATAACCTTTTAGCACAGAAACAGGTCTACTATTTATAATTGTGGGAAGAATTTGCCAGTGTCCAGTAACTAACGAGAAAAAAAAAATTATTTCTATATGACATAAGGTATGATATAAGGCGAATTGAAGGTGGTTGTCTTGAATAATGCTGTGTTTAGTTAGTTAGAAAATATGAAATCTTGATTTGTCATATCCTAATAGGTGACATTACCTTACATCATTATATTTTTTAACTATCATATTTGTAAATAGAGTAGGTAAGGCACTCAAGGCACAATCCAGTAGACGTTAACATGATTAAACAGAAACTTAGAAAAATTTCTGAGCTTTTAAACATCTACCATAAAAAATCTAGCTTCCCTTATCATCCATTTGCCCTTAAATATTTAAAAAAAGGTGCCGTAATTATGATTAATAAACTAATATCTCACCAAACACGTAAGCCATAAAACCACTGTTTTAGTATTTCCCAGTCTCACAACTCAATAATTGTAGGGTATATATCTCACTGGGGTAAACGAGAATTGCACCAATAAGAATGGTACAAAAAAAATCCCCCCACCCCCCCACCAGCCTAACCCCCACCAAAAAGACAGCAAATACATAAGAAAAGTGTGGCAAAAGAAATTATTTATATATTCTAATCTAGCTTCACCCCAAATGCAAGGATCTATTGGCTCCTTAACCTTCATAAAAAATTACACCATGGTACTTACAAGAATACATCATAACTTAAACCTCCTTAATTCAAAGTGCCATGTTCTACCTGAAAAGGGGATCTTGCACTACAACAGATACATGAATACCAATGCCTCATGTTTTGGAAGTCTGAATTATTATACACTGTTCTTTGTGTGTTACTAACAAAGTGAGTAAAGGAGGCCCACTCCTCTCCATCACTTGGCTTTTTTCAGAAATAATATTCAATAGTAATTTTATAGTCAACATAATTGTAAATTCCTGTGATTATTACATATCATTGACAGTGATGGTTTTTGTGTCCAGTGGAGGATTTTTTATGTGTTAAAGCTATATTTTCAACAGTAATGTAAAAAAAATCAAATGCTATAAAACTTTGGTTAATTTCCATTTCTCCTGTTTTTTTAATGAAAAGTACTGCAGTGGTTATCAAATGCTGCAAAGGCATGAAAAGTCAGAGGAGTTGGAAATGTGCATAAAATGAGAATAAGAGCACCACAAGTTTTTATGGTGAAAAACAAATCATCTACTGTACAACAAAAGATCATACACTCTATGAAGAACACAATGAATTCTGTTTTGGCCTAGGATTTCCAACACAACCTCATGTATCCAGCCAAAGATGGGAGCCACTGCAGACCAGGGATGGGTATAAGTATTATTTTTTTTTAAATCTGCCAAAAAATCTTATGCATCTAAATTTAACCACCCCTAATGCATTGTTCCTTGACCGGGTCTAAGGAGGGATGGGGGGGAGATTGCCCACTCAGTTCTATTGTTTTTTTTTACTTCCAGCCATTTCTAAGATAGCCTATACCACATAGTATGTAATTATCATCCCTAGGGATGTGTTAAGGAACAAATGGGACTGGGAAAACTCACATATCCTTCCTACATAACCATTTGTACTAGATAAAATTTATTCATAACCTGACCCTTCACTTCAAGAAAATCCACTTCAATTATCAACACTTGGACACTGGCCTGAATTCAGTAATGGCAATAAATGCCTACACTAAGCAGCTTCACTCACAGGTAGGTTTAGTCCTCAACCTTAAAAGAGTCTAGCGGCTACACCTATTACCCCCAGGCTAAGGGGTAAACGACCAAGTGGCCACCATTTCACTTGAAATGACTACTTTTTTCTACTCAATATCAATTGGTGAAACAGCAATAAAATTACATCTTTAAGCATTCAAAGGATTGAAATTTGATCTTTTGAATGGATAAAGATGTAATTGTATGGTTGTTGTTTCACCAATTAGGGTAAATATCGAGTGGAAAAGGTGGTGTTTTCTAGTGAAATGGTGGCCATTTGTGTGTTTACCCTAGCTAGCCTATGTTTCAGTCAACAAGCTAAATTATTATCCTCAACTTACTAATGATCCTGTACCTACTACAAATCTATTTAAGGGCGAAAATATCTTTAAAATTAGGTAGGCTATGACCCAAGTGTCTCGAGTACGTCTCATGGTGGCTAACCTAAAACAGGTTTTGGAGACAAAGAACTAGGCTACACCAACCACCCAGAAAAAAAATATTTGCCGGGTCTGCCGATGCAAAATCGATGGATTACAATTTTCCTTGAGATATCTGAGCATACAACTGAAATAAACCACATTACCTAAATTAGCTACATGGCCTGCTAGCTTCCAGAATAGCTACTAGGTACCTAGTATAGGTACTACTACATGTTACCTTTCCTTGCCACTACCTACGACCTATATCTACTAGCTATAGATTACGGTGCAAGAATCAACAAAGATTTTTCTCAAGTCAAGAAACTTAAGTGGTCATTCACAGACAGCAGCCAGTCTTGACTTTAGTCTCACCTACGCTAAGATCGTTTTAAAAACGAGCGAAGAATAACGACTGAGGTTTCTTCATAGGGAACGTCATTGTTTTAACGTGAATTACGGGCCAATTTACGGCCCATAAGGATGACAACTGTCAGATTGGCAACGTTCTTTTTATCCTTATTCTGAGTTTCATGTTTGGATAGTTATAACATTCCTCAATCTGCTTTTAACTAATCAAGTAATTGGTAAACATCCACTAAATAAATTACTATTAGGTAATAATCACACTTTATACCTTACAGATCCTTGAAGATTGTCGAAGATCTTTCACTCTATAAATTATCAAACAATTCACGTTTCGGAGGGGGAGTTCCACAAGTTCTGTTTACATGGTGTTGTTCCCTGCGAATTATATTATCAGTCAAGAGAGTTACAAACTTCTAAAAAGTATTGACCTTTGTTTTTTCTTTCTTCGCCGCCATTCACGGCACGGATATTTACGATTGAACTTAATTCTGTTTTTCAGCATACGCGATATGATTTTATGCCAATCATCATTAATTTCTTAAGACATTTCTCCATTTTACAGTTAACCCTAAAATTTGGGGCTCAAACTGTGTAATATCACAATTTATCATGGACCTAATGACAAAATTTTAAAAAATTTGTTCTCAGTGAATGTAGGTACAGTCGTCCATTAGTAATTTATTCCCATTTAAATAGGCTAAACAGACTGCTGTATATTTATTTGTTTAGTAGTGTATTTTATTTGTTTCAAAATATATCCTTGTGATTATTACGATACTGGTCTTGCTACTCAGCTAAGAATCACTTGTGACTTTCTGCTGGTAGTCTGATTATGATGAGTTTGACTTCAAGACATTTATGTAGCGTATTAACTAGTGTTAGTATTCAACTATCCGGATCAAAATAATAAACTCGAATTAGTAGTCAACTATTCGGATCAAAATAATAAACACAACTATCCAAAAATCATATTGAAGAAATAGCTTATTTCCCTTCAAACTGGAAGCACATCATTATATAACATGCCTGTCTATTCCATCTGAGTATCATATTTTTTTTAATATAACTGATGATTTAGAAACGTTATTCATTCATCCCTCTAAAATATACTTCGTATCCTTCATACATTCAGAAATCAGCGTTTATATGTTAAGGTGATAGATATATTTCACCTGGGAGGGAATGCCAAAATGCGTTTTTCGAAATTGAAAAGACTGTAACTGGTTTCCATATAACTTTGCAGAAAGGCCCCTAATGTACTAAAAATAAGAAATAAAAAAATCCATTAAAATTAGAGTGCCTTCACCAATTATGAGATGAAAGTTGATTTTGGGTCAGTTCTAAGTTCTGTAAGTATTCAGAAAAGGCAGTCGATCTTTGTATTTTATTTATTTATTTATTTTTTATAACCCTATTGATATAAAAATCAAAATAAGAGACCACTTGTACTTGTAAACTGCTAACGTAATTGTATATTCCTATATATCACCAGTGTAATAGCTTTATTCGAGTATCGCAAGTGCTCAAGTGGTGAAAATTAAAGGCACATTTTAAACCTTAACATCTCAGTCATTTATCTTTTTTCCTAAAGCTTAAAAAACAACAGCTTTTACAACGGAACCCTACGAGTTTTGTTTGAAGTGAATTCGCTAATAAAATCAAAGTCCAACTGAGTGGTAATTTCATGCTCTATTGACAATATGGCGAGGTTTGACAATCTGAGCTGACTCACATAGTTGATCTTATAAAGTTTTTGATTGGTTTGAACTTGGAGAAGCTTCTCTCACAACTGGCAACACTTATTCCGACGGTTAAGAACAATCTCAACATTATAACAATATTTGGAACACAGATATCAGAGTCGATAAATCGCTGTTCAGTGTTCCAGTCAGACGAAATTTGCTAGAAAATCTAGAATTATGCCAGACCAGACCTGATCAGAATATGCCAGTGGCCCTGCCTCCAACCCTTAGTTACGCCATGATGATGATGATGGTGATTATTATTATTATTATTATTTTATTATTATTATTATTATTATTATTATTATTATTATTATTATTATTATAACAGAATCCACGGACAAGAGTGATTGTTTGTGAAAGTTAAAACACATGAAAGACATAAGCGCTGAAATTTCACAGAGGCCATGAAGTACTCAACTGCCACTCGAAAAACAAGATTAATTTTCTTAGTTAAAAATAAGTTTCTATTGCCCGTTCTAATATCTCATCATGTTAAAAAGTAGAGATAAAAAATTGACTAACAAATCGATAAATTTTGCGTTCAGTAACACTTATTCCTGATCTCTGTCTCTCAAATAAGTGTTAACAGAGCATGGCAAAGTCCACAGCAGTCAATCGCTTCTCCCGGCTAATATAAAAGAACATCTGCCTAGTTTACCCATTCAATGAGCAAAGTTTTCTCTTTTTCCAATCTCGGGTCAGGTTTCCGTAGGGAGCACAAAGCTTGCCGAAAAGATTTTGTTTTTGAGAGACTATTTATATTTCTGCTTCTAGACGGGCTGCTTAGGTGATAAGACCTCCAGATACGATTAAATAAGGTCGATAAGATCTCCAGATAGGATTATATAAAGCCGATAAGATCGATAGATTAAATAAAGCGATAATCTCCAGATAGATTAATAAAGCCGATAAGATCTCCATATAGGATAAATAGCCGATAAAGATCTCAAATAGGATTAATAAAGCCGATAAGATCTCCAGATAGGATTAAATAAGGTCGATAAGATCTCCATATAGTAGGATTAAATAAAGCCGATAAATCTCCAGATAGGTTATAAATAAGCCGATAAATGATCTCCAGATAGGATTAAAAAATAAAGCCGATAAGATCTCCAGAGATAGGATTAAATAAAGAAAGCAAGATAGATATCTCCAGATAGGATTAAATAAAGCCGATAAGATCTCCAGATAGGATTAAATAAGGTCGATAAGATCTCCAGATAAAGGACCTTCATAAAAGCCGATAAGATCTCCAGAAGGATTAAATAAGCCAATAAGACTCCGATAGGATTAAATAAAAAAAGGGCCATAAGATCTCCAGATAGGATTAAATAAGGCCGATAAGACCTCCAGATAGGATTAAATAAGGCCGATAAGATCTCCAGATAGGATTAAATAAAGCCTACTCAATCTATCAGCAAATCAAAACTGTATTTCGTAGCCCTATAAAACAAAGTAAAGTGACCTCACGTTAACTAGAGCACTTCGTGGCCTTGTCGTATCACTCGTTAATAAAAAAAAAAAATACATAGCTGGGTAGATTAAAGTGGTAATAAAATGAGTTACTTGTCAGTTTTGACTGGTTGAAAACCAGAGATCCTCTGGACGTTAATAAGTTTATATTTGGATTTCCACCTGCATGTTCTTGAAATGTTAAGATTTTAAGAAAAATCAGTGAATAGTCATCGATGATCTTGACTCAAATAAAAATAAAAGATGGTATTTTTTTAAACTAATAGAACAATTTCATTCAGATTGTAAACATGAATTATATATATATATATATATATATATATATATATATATATATATAATATATATATATATATATACATAGGCTACATATATAAATTTTTCGCGTGTAAAAGTAAAAAAAAAGCTTAACAGTCATACATACATACAAACAAACAGACATAATAATAATAATAATAATAATAATAATAATAATAATAATATAATAATAATATAATAATAATTTTAAATTAACATAGGACCAAAAACATGGTTGAAATATTTATATTTCTTCATTTCTTCCCTCTTACTTCTTTTCTGTTTTTCTTTATATTCAGTTGGGACACTTAAGAGCACTGGACTGCTCTTCCCACTGGCCTTAATTTACAAAATGGCTCATAGATGTCAAGAAGTAAATGTAATGAAAAAATTTAAACACTTGTGGAAAGGAAAGATAATCATGCGGAAATTAAGGAAAAAGACGATAAACCGATAAACGAAAGAAGGAATAATTAAAAAAAAAGACATGAAAAACTAAACTAACTTGTTTTTAGACAACGCTTTGATTACTTATTATGATAATGTTGGCACGATTACGATCGTGTTTAGTGTCAACTGAAATATGGAACAGCTTCTTATTTTACTAAGTTTTTGTTATGCAGTGTGACAAGTGGCAAGAACACAAGAAATATATATTCTAATACAGAAAACACGCACAAACGTACTCTTTATCAATGGTCTGTTTTCCTAACAGTGTCTGGCTGTTGGGAAAATAAAAAGAAAAAGGTTACTCGCACTTTCATGCTTTAACTGCGGAATCTTTGATAAATTTCCGGTGAAGCCAACTCTCTCTCTCTCTCTCTTCTCTCGGTCCCTTCTCTCCTCTCCTTCCTCTCGTCCTCATCTCTCTCTATCTCTCTCTCTCTCTCTCTCTCTCTCTCTCTCTCTCTCTCTATATATATATATATCTATATATATATTATATCATATATACTATATATACTATATATATATATATATATATATATATATATATATATATATATATATATATATATATATATATATATATATATAGAGAGAGAGAGAGAGAGAGAGAGAGAGAGAGAGAGAGAGACGAGAGAGAGGGAGGAGAGAGGGAGAGAGAGCAGAGAGAGAGAGAGACTTATCACTACAGATATCTATCCAAACGTACAAGAGCGATTTTTCTTACCAAAGTAAACAGTGCTTGTACTCAGTCTCCCACGTCTCCAACCGCACCAGATTGTTATACGATTAGACCAAGTCCACGACGGGTAATTCGAATGCAGGCCTTCTGCTTCACATCACCGTTATCAGCACCACCGTCATGTATCTCCGTGCACCACTCATCACTGCCGTTAGCAGCTATCGTCGTCTAAATTTCTAGTCGTTTTCATGTACAACTTTTTTTTTTTTTTTTTTTTTTTTTTTTTTGCTTTTATCCGTGATATCATTCTTCGTAACCGGAGAGAGAGAGAGAAATCGGTAACCATTAATGGCCAAAATAAGATCTCGGTTCGTCACGGTATGTGGAAGCCCTTGATTAATCGCGATTCTGTTCAACCTCCTTGATTCTGTTGACTCAGGTGTTACGCGCCCTTCTTCTTGCACCTTCTTCGGCGATTTCCGGTCATTCACTTCGTTCTGGCTTACTTTTTGGTTATTTGTTAGTCGAGTTATATGTAGTATCACCTACATTAGAAACACGGCATTTTCCTCTAGGAAACGCTTGAGTTGATAAGATAATCCTATTGAATTTGCCAGATGAATTACTTAGATATTTCAACTTTACATCGGCTCAAGTGTTATTTTTTCTTCATAATCATCATCATGACGTTAACCAGGGGCGTCATTTGGGGCGGGGGCGGCGGTTGGCAGTGAGGGGTGCTGCCCCCCCCCCTCCAGCTTTCTAGGGGGCCTTCAAATTAGCGATAGCAAAAAATCTATAAGTATATATATTTATTTTATAATTACTATAAGGGTGAAGCGTAGAGAGGGATTTATTTAAATTAGTTATTTTTAACAATATAAATAATACATAACACATAATAGTTACCCATAACATACAATAGTTACATATTCATAACTAACAGTAATAAAAGGTACCAACTGGATACAACGGATGATAGGAAGACCGAGAGTAAAATTATTTTTGTGTTGACTTCCGATTCGCGTTGGTTTCTACAAGTGTTTCTATAAGGTATCCGTAATTACTCTGAGAGCGTTCTACGTCACTGTAACAATTTCAAACCTTACGGTAAGGCTGGCAAATGTTCCAAGTTTATGACTTCATAAAACACCGGTCTGATTTTCTTTATAAAATGCGATAATGATGAAGACTTCAAGTCTTCTGGGATTATCTCCATTTCAGTATGGAGATATTATTATCCCTCCCCCCATAGAAACTAAACAAATATTTCCCGGGGTTGACGAGCACGAAAACTTTCAGTGAAGTTGGCGCGAAAGCCACCACTATAGATAAATTAATAGTGGTGGGATTGATATAATTATTCCACTAGTAAGAATTCCAAGTTTACACTGTAAACTGCGTGGTATATTCGTCGATTTCCACTAATTCAGTGACTGAAATAAACCAACAACGACAAGCGCGGAGTTTACGAAACTGCTCACAGAAATGCCATGAAAAGTACCACGGCTCCCCCCAACCCACCCAAATCTAAAGAGGCAGTGTGGAAAATACATGACCCAACCTGTATAATAATAAAAAAAAAATTGGTACTGCGCTTTCATTTATATTCGTTACATAAAATTTTACGTATTTCGTTTTCAAGCCAAACACTGGGGAGGGGGGTTGGGGGTTACTTTCGGACATTCAGCACTGGAAACAGTGGAAATTGAAGAGCTGGACAGCAAGATATGGAGAAGCAGAAAATCAATAGAAGTAGAAGGATCTCAACGTGAAACTGGGAGAAACCCATCAGTTGCACTAAGAATTATTGGTTAACAGAGGCTGGACAGTAAGGTGGAAGGAAGGAGACGGGAATGGATATGTCCAGTAAAAAAAAAAAAAAAAAAGCGCACCCAGAGGCGAGAGGGATAGTACTACTGCAAACACAGCTTTAATAATGTCCACAGTGCACTGACGGTATTATAACACCCCACTGGAACAAATTTTAAGCAATGCGGTTAGACTCATGTATCTGTAACTGTTACGTATAATATAATGTAATTCTGCACCACTGTAAACACAAACATTATAGTAGATTCACATTAACCGTGCATTTGATGTCTAGGCCAGTCCCTTACGACGCTCCTGACTGGCTGTTGATAAGCCAATCACAGGGCTGGAAACTCTCAGTCTCTCTCGAGAGTTCACATGGGTAGGATCTATGTTCCACCTCTCCTGAGGATACGTCTTTCAAAAGTATTACCTCAGGAGAGGTGGAACATACATCCTGCATATGTGAACTCTCGAGAGCGACTGAGAGCTTCCAGCCCTGTGATTGGCTTATCAACAGCCAATCAGGAGCGTCGTAAGGGACTGGCCTAGACATCAAATGCACGGCTGATGTGAATCTACTATAGTATATTGCACAATTCTTGAACAACTGAATAACTGCTTTGAGAGCGGTAACGTACCTTGACAATCTATAGGTTATCTACTCTCACAATAAGGTGTTGTTGCATCTGTCAGTTTTTGAGAGGTTTGTTTGTTTGTTTGTATGTATGGTGTTTTCACATTGCATGAAACCAGTGGTTAATTAGCAACGGGACCAACGGCTTTACGTGACTTCCGAACCACGTCGAGAATGAACTTCTATCACTAGAAATAGACATATCTCACACCTCAGTGGAATGCACGAGAATCGAACTCGCAGCCACCGAGGTGGCAGACCAAGACCATACCGATCACGCCACTGAGACGATTAGAGGTGCGTGCTGGTGGAAAAGTAAATTAAGAACTGCAGTATTAAGGGTCCTTTTTAACTTAATGTTTGAGAGTATAAAAGTAAGATAAAATAGCCACGTGGTGCAAAATTAGCACTTATCTGCCCTGGTGGAGATGGGTTTATTTTCATTCTGAGTACAGAAATTTTATTCGGCAGGAATCTCCACAGAAGAGGCGAACTCAGCTGATGTCCATCTATCTATCTTGACAACTGACTATAAACGAAATGTCTACATCTGTATCAAACCCAAAATGCACAAGTTCGAATCCTGGCCAGGATAGATGCACGTATCTTATAATTCCCCTTGAGGTCAAGACATTCTCCAGGTGAAGTGAATTAGATATATTTAGATATTTGTCGCTTAATATTAAGATTACAAAAAATGAATCCCTTGTGGTGTGAACAGGTTACAAAACTATCAAGTTTTTCAATTCTAATTAAAACAAATTTGCGTTATAAAAAAATCAGTACCACTTGCTGTCACAGTAAAAAAGCAGTCCTTCCTTTTAGGCAAAAGTCCCTTCTCAATATCAGTGTCTTCTTGACTGTCCTTCTCCTATACTTTGGAAACTTCTACAGAATCAACCACCTCTTCCTTTCTCATAAGTACGCCCTATACTACAATTAAATGTGTACAGTTAAAGCATTTCCACACATTTTTGTTAAAATTAATAGATAAAAATCAAAACTGACATACATTGGTTTATGCAAATTTACACTGACTGGTAACAAATGTTAAAACCCAAATACAAAAACCAATTTTAAAAAATGCCAATTCAAAAATTTTAAAAATATATAAAAATATTGTCATGAATAAAATCATTTAAAAGCTTAACAAAATAGCAATCGCCTTAATTTCATGATGTTTGTTCTAGGTGGTGCTGTTATTTATTGGTAGTGTATTCAAACATGCTTGTGTATGTGCTTTGCAATGTTTCATTTGCACTGAATTTACAATACTGTATAACATTTGTCCCTAGGACTCAAACGAAACGTTCCTACTGCCTGTGCTGTAGTAGATTCTCATCAACCGTGCATTTGATGTCTAGGCCAGTCCCTTACGACGCTCCTGATTGGCTGTTGATAAGCCAATCAAGCCAATAAGCCAATCCCAGGGCTGGAAACTCAGTCTCTCTCGAGAGTTCACATGGGCAGGATGTGTGTTCCATCTCTCCTGAGGTATACGTTTGAAAGACGTGTCCCTCAGGAGAGGAGGAACACACATCCTGGCTATGTGAACTCTCGAGAGAGACTGAGAGCTTCCGGCCCTGTGATTGGCTTATCAACAGCCAATCAGGAGCTTCGTAAGGGACGGGCCTAGACATCAAATGCACGGTTGATGTGAATCTACTATAGTACTACCAAACACTGTGCTATACTATTGGAAAATAGGTGGGTGTGATAAAAATGCCGCCATGATGAATTTGTGTTGCATAAATGATATGTTGATAAAATAAAATATATATATATATATATATATATATATATATATATATATATATATATATATATATATATATTTATCATTTATACAACATATCATTTATGCAACACAAATTCATCAGTTAGTTTTCAGTAACACCCTCGTTATTCCTATTATTATTATTATTATTATTATTATTATTATTATTATTATTATTATTATTATTATTATTATTATTATTATACACTGAAATTTCAATCATTTGAAATTCCAGCCCCCGAAAGAAAATGGTTATTGGTGTGAAAGAAGTAACAGAAGGTGAGAGGAAATACAGAAAAGATCAATTATTAGAGAAAGAAAAATGAAATTATATATTTTACAGACAGATATCTTCCAAGAAATGGTGCTTCTACACACCACCACTTCTTGGAGGACTCCAAGTCTCCAGAGGAAACGAAATCGGGGAATACATTTCTCTTCAACGAGAGACTGATATTTGCTTCGCAGATCTCTCTGAAGTCGATCCTGGCAAGGGTACCCTGGGGCCTAGTACTGAAAGACCTTGACCTTGCTCCGCCTGAAGAATTGAAGGAGGCTCCGGATTCTGAAGACGATCCCAGAGGGGGAGCTCCGAAGCTCCGAGCACTGAAGACTTGCTTCCTCTCCAGAAGGACTGTCGGAGACCCAGGATTCCTGGGAATTCCAAAAACTTTCCCGTGGCAGATTTGGAAACTAAGGACAGAGCAAGCAGCTTGTATAGTTATACAACAAAATGAACCCATTTGTAACAATTGGTTGTGCTTTGTTGGCTGCTATTGTTAATGCTGCTTATACCTCGGTGTTCGACGCCCTCCGGACGTCACTTGGTGCCGAGGGATACGATTATGACCTTACACACTTATATGACGATTGCGTTAACGACTTGAACGGACCTTGGAACTCACCAACGGCGGCAGGCATTGCTGCCACCGGTCTTGTTGTTGGTGGTCGCCTAGGTTGGTATGCATATAGGAAATGGAATAGTTTTGGCAAGGAAATTGAGGATGCGGACCAGGAGCACGAAACTGACAAGAGGAACGACCATCTGGGACAACCAGAACCTGACAACGAACGACCGGAACCTGACAACGAACAAGATGTGGAGGAACACCAGGAAACAGACAAGAGGAATGTCGAAACCCAGGTGTCTCTAGAACATCTTGGTCAACCGCAACATGACAACAAACCAGGGGATGAAATCGAAAAATCTAAATTGGCAGACATCATGCGTCTTCAAGAGGAACTGCTTGAGAGAAAGAAGCAGTTAGAGGAAGAATTGAGAGATGCTGCCAATCAAAGAAACAGGATGGAGGAGTGTCTAGAAGAGGCACAAGAAGAAGTCCTGGTTCTGAAGGACGAAATGATGGCGATGGAATATGAGAACGAACAGAGGTTAATACAAAAAGAAAATGAAAATGCGGCTGTCAAAGACGCCTTGGAGGTGGCTTTAGACCAGCAGCGTAGAACAAATAACCTCTTGAAAGAGGCAGAGGCTCAGAACGAGGCTTTACAACGTCGCCTGATGGAAAAAGACGAGCTGTTAAAGCAGAAAAAACACGAGCTAGAACGGAAAAATGAAGTTTCGAGAAAGGAGGAAGAGCTGAACGCGCTCTTGAGAGAAGTCACCCAGAAGGAAAGAGACTTCGATTTGTACATGAGAAATTCTAAGAAGGATCTGGAACAGAGAGAAAAAAATCTCTCCCAAAAAGGAAAGGAGCTGGACAAAAAATTCTCCAATTTACAACAGGCGAAGAAGGACATTAAAAGTGAAGAAAAGAAAGCAGGAAAGGCAGTGCAATCGGCCCTGGAGAAGGAAAAAGTCCTACTGAAATTGGAGAATGAGTTGAAGAAGAGGGAAAGAGATGTCCTCGATAAAGAAAAGAACCTCCTTCAATTAGAAGAAAAGTTGCGCGGTAAAGAAGAAGCCGTCCTCACATTGAAGAAGAATGTTATCAAGCTGGAAGAAGAGTTACAAGCCAAAGAAGAGGCTGTCATCGAAACTCAGAATAATCTATTGATATTCCATGAGAAAGTACAGGCGAGAGAAGATGAACTGATGGCAAAAGAAGAATCCGTCAGCCGCCAAGAATCTGTTCTGATGGAATTTGATCAAAAATTACAGGCAAGAGAAGAAGAACTGGTGGCAAAGGAAAAGTCCGCCCGCCAGCAAGAATCTGTTCTAATGGAATTCGATCAGAAATTAAAGGAAAGAGAAGAAGAACTGGTGGCCAAGGAAGAGTCCATCCGCCACCAGGAATCTGTTCTGATGAAATTCGATCAGAAATTACAGGAAAGAGAACAAGACTTGTTGAGAAAAGAAGAGTCCTTCTGTCACCCAGAAATAGAAGAGGACTTACAAGTGCAAAGGCAGCTCCTTCAAAACGAGACAAGTCCAGTGTTAGACGATGGGTTACCTGAAGAAGGTGAACCCAAAGTAAGTTGTGAGACACCTCCAGTCGATGACGAAAAAGTCCTACCTGCTGGAGAAGAAGAAGAAAACGAAGTCACTGAACTCTCCATCGCTGATCCCCACACTTCACTGAATGAAGTGGAGAATGTTAAAGAACAATGCCTCAAAGAGAGAAAGGGGAAAGGAAGGAAAAATAGACGCAGAAAGAGGCAGGAGAGACAGCAAGAGCGTCTTGGGGAGAAAAGTCCAGTGTTAGAGGATGGGTTACCCGAAGAAGGTGAACCCAAAGAAAGTTGTGAGACACCTCCAGTCGATGAGAACAGAATTCTACCTACTTCACTGAATGAAGTGGAGAATGTGAAAGAAGAATGCCTCAGAGAGAAGAAAGGGAAAGGAAGGAAAATTAGACGCAGGAAGAGGCAGGAGAGACAGCAAGAGCGTCTTGAGAAGGAAAACACTGCTGTTTCAGAGGCAGCTGCCAGACCTGAAGTGGAAGACAGTGAACCTGAAGAAGGTGGATCTGGAAGTCCAAACCTTTCAGATGAGGACGCACCACTACCCGCTGGGAAGGTCGACGTGGAAATGGCCCAACTATCCATTGCCAATCCCATCAACATCATCTATGATGTGGAACAATTGGAAGAAGAATGGATAAAAGAGGAGAAGAAAGGAAAACGGAGAAACAAGAGAAAGAGGCAGCGAGACCAGAGTGAAGATTATGAGCCTGTGAACAGTGAACCTGAATCAGGAGTTGAAGAAAATTCAATAATAGAGGACACTGTAGAAATGGAAGACAACAACGAATCACACGATGACAGCGAAGAATCAAAGTACTGGGAAGATTCAGAAGATGAGTTCTCAGAAGAGCAAGATGAGGAAGACGAGGAGGACTCAGAAGATGAGGAGGACTCAGAAGAAGAGGATGAGGAGGATGAGGAGGACTCTGAACAAGATGAGGAGGATGAGGAGGACGTAGAAGAAGATGAGGAGGATGTGGAGGAATCAGATCAAGAAGAAGAGGACTCAGAACTAGAGGAAGAGGATGAGAACTCAGAACATAACAGGCCTAAAGCTAAAGTTAAAACTCAGGCTCAAGAGTATGTATGGCGGATTCCAGGGTTACCCAGGAAACGAATTCCAGGACTACAGAAGATGAGGCCGCCAAATCCGCAAGCGAAAAAATGCCGCAAGAAGACGAAGGAGCAAAAGAGCCAAATGAAACAGGCTCGGAAACAACAAGTCCACCAAAATGTTAAGAGGAATCAGTTCCAGCGAGGAGGAAACAGATGGTGAAGGATGGACAAGAGGTAAAAAGTCTGGTCCTGGACTTGGCTTGCGGGTGACAAAGCCTGGCTTTCCCCACCAAGGCAGGTGGATGGACTACACCAAAAGAGGCCGGCAACTGCCCTTCCCCACCGGGGCAGGCAGATGGACTCCACCAGTGGGATCAATGGCTGGTTCCCCCCAATCAGCCATTGACTCCAACTGACAGACTCCACCAGCGAGAACCAGTGGGTGCCCTACCCCGCCCAGGCAGGCGGACGGGCTCTAGCAGCGAGGGCCAGTGGGTGCCCTTCCCGGCGCAGGCAGGCGGACGGACTCTACCAGCGAGGGCCATGGGTGCCCTTCCCGGCGCAGGCAGGCGGACGGACTCTACCAGCGAGGGCCATGGGTGCCCTTCCGGCGCCAGGCAGGCGGGGGGGGGGGACGGACTCACCAGCGACGAGGGCCAGTGGGTGCCCATTCCCCGCCGAGGCAGCGAGGAACGGACCCTTTACCAGCGAGGGCAGTGGGTGCCCTTTGACTCCCCGACCGAGGCAGGGCGGACGGACTCTACCAGCGAGGGCCATGGGTGCCCTTCCCCGCCGAGGCAGGCGGACGGACTCTACCAGCGAGGGCCATGGGTGCCCCTCCCCGCCGAGGCAGGCGGACGGACTCTACCAGCGAGGGCCATGGGTGCCCCTCCCCGCCGAGGCAGGCGGACGGACTCTACCAGCGAGGGCCATGGGTGCCCCTCCCCGCCGATCCCGCAGGCCCCTGGCCGGGACGGACTCTACCAGCGAGGGCCATGGGTGCCAGCCTCCACGCCGAGCAGGCGACGCCGACTCTACCAGCGAGGGCCATGGGTCCCCGCCCCCTCCCCGCCGAGGCAGGCGGACGGACCTATACCCAGCGAGGGGCCATGGGTCCCGCCCCCTCCCCGCCGAGGCAGGCGGACGGACTCTACCAGCGAGGGCCATGGGTGCCCCTCCCCGCCGAGGCAGGCGGACGGACTCTACCAGCGAGGGCCATGGGTGCCCTTCCCCGCCGAGGCAGGTGGACGGACTCTACCGGTCGAGCTCTTCCCCCTGCTTCGGCTGGGATGGGCAGCCTCTCCTGGCCACCGCCGGTCGAGCCCCTCCCCCTACTTCGGCTGGGACGGGCAGTGCCTCTCCTGGAACCACCGCCCGGTCCGAGCCTTCCACCGGCTTGGCTGGGACGGAAGCCTCTCCTGGCCCACCCCCCCCCCCCCCCACAGCCGTGAGCCCCTCCCCCTACTTCGGCTGGGACCGGGCAGCATCTCCTGGCCATTCGAACCGAGTCGAGCCCCTCCCCTACTTCGGCTGGACGGCAGCTCTCCCCTTGGGGGGGCCAAAAAACCCGCCTGTTCGAGCCCCTCCCCCTACTTCGAGCTGGACGGGCAGCCTCATCCTGGCCACCTTGCTTTGTTCGGGACCCCTCCCCCTACCTTCGCCCCTGGTGACGGGCAGCCTCTCCTGGCCTCGCCGGTCCGAGCCCCTCCCCCTACTCGGCTTTGGCTGGTACGGCAGCCTCTCCTGGCCACCGCCGGTCGAGCCCCTCCCCCTACTTCGGCTGGGACGGGCAGCCTCTCCTGGCCACCGCCGGTCGAGCCCTCCCCCTACTTTGGCTGGGACGGGCAGCCTCTCCTGGCCACCGCCGGTCGAGCCCCTCCCCCTACTTCGGCTGGGACGGCAGCCTCTCCTGGCCACCGCCGGTCGAGCCCCTCCCCATACTTCCCCCGGCTGGACGGCAGCCTCTCCTGGCCACCGCCGGTCGAGCCCCTTCCCCCTGCTTCGGGCTGGGATTGGAGGCCTATCATGGCCACCGCCGCCGGTCGAGCCCTTCCTCTTTCGCTTCGGCTGGACGGGTAGCTTCTCCTGGCCAGGCCGCTGGTCGAGCCCTTCCCCCTGCTTCTGCTGGGACGGGCAGCCTTCTCCTGGCCACCGCCGGTTCGAGCCCCTCCCCCTACTTCGGCTGGGACGGGCAGCCTCTCCTGGCCATCGCCGGTCGAGCCCCTCCCCCTACTTCGGCTGGGACGGGCAGCCTCTCCTGGCCACCGCCGGTCGAGCCCCTCCCCCTACTTCGGCTGGGACGGGCAGCCTCTCCTGGCCACCGCCGGTCGAGCCCTTCCCCCTGCTTTGGCTGGGACGGGCAGCCTCTCCTGGCCACCGCCGGTCGAGCCCCTCCCCCTACTTCGGCTGGGACGGGCAGCCTCTCCTGGCCACCGCCGGTCGAGCCCCTCCCCCTTCTTCGGCTGGGACGGGCAGCCTCTCCTGGCCACCGCCGGTCGAGCCCTTCCCCCTGCTTCGGCTGGGATGGGCAGCCTCTCCTGGCCACCGCTGGTCGAGCCCCTCCCCCTGCTTCAGCTGGGACGGGCAGCCTCTCCTGGCCACCGCCGGTCGAGCCCTTCCCCCTGCTTCGGCTGGGACGGGGAGCCTATCATGCCCACCGCCGGTCGAGCCCTTCCCCCTGCTTCGGCTGGGACGGGCAGCCTCTCCTGGCCACCGCCGGTCGAGCCCCTCCCCCTGCTTCGGCTGGGACGGGCAGCCTCTCCTAGACACCGCCAGTCAAGCCTCTCCCCCTGCTTCGGCTAGGACGGGCAGCCTCTCCTGGCCACCTCTGGTCGAGCTCATCCCCCTGCTTTGGCTGGGACAGGCAGCCTCTCCTTGCCACCGCCGGTCGAGCTCTTCTCCCTGCTTTGGATGGGATGGGCAGCCACTCCTGGACACGACCGGTCGAGCCCCTCCTCTACTTCGGCTGGGACGGGCAGCCTCTCCTTGCCACCTTTGGTCAAGCTCTTCCCCCTGCTTCGGCTGGGATGGGAAGCCTCTCCTGGCCACCGCCAGTCGAGCCCCTCCCGCTGCTTCGGCTGGGACAGGCAGCCTCTCCTGGCAACCGCCGGTCGAGCTCTTCCCCTGCTTCAGATGGGACGGGCAGCCTCTCCTGGCCACCGCCGGTCGAGCCCCTCCCCCTGCTTCGTCTGGGACGGGCAGCCTCTCCTGGCCATCGCCAGTCGAGCCCTTCCCCCTGCTTCAGCTGGGACGGGCAGCCTCTCTTGACCACTGCCGGTCAAGCCCTTCCCCCTGCTTCAGTGGGGACGAGCAGCCTCTCCTGGCCACCGCCAGTCAAGCCCTTTCCTCTGCTTCAGCGGGGACAGGCAGCCTCTCCTGGCCTCCAGCAGTTGAGCCCCTTCCCCTGCTTTGTACTTGACGGTCAGCCTCTCCTTGCCTCCGCCGGTTGAGCCCCTCCCCCTGCTTCAGAGGGGATGAGCAGCCTCTCCTGGCCTCCGCCGGTCGAGCCCCTCCCCCTGCTTTGGAGGGGACGGCCAGCCTCTCCTGGCCTCCGCCAGTTGAGTCCCTCCCCTTGCTTCGGCGGGGATGGGCAGGCTCTCCTGGCCTCCGCCGATCAAACTCCTCCCCCTGCTTTGGGTGGGATGGGCAGCCTCTCCTGGCCTCCACCAGTCGAGCCCTTCCCCCTGCTTCGGCGGGGATGGGCAGCCTCTCTTGGCCTCCACCCGTGAAGGCCTTTTTTCTGCTCCGGCGGGGACAGGCAGCTTCTGGCCTCAGCCAGTGTAGCTTTTTCTCCTTTTTTTGCAGGGATGGGGAGTCTCTGGCCTCTGCAGGTTGAGCCCTTCCACCTGTTTCGGTGGGGAAGGGCAGCCTCCGGCCTCTGCCGGTGGAGCCCTTCCGCTTGATTCAGCAGGGATGGGCAGCCTCTGTTCTCTGCCGGTCGAGCCCTTCCCCCTGCTTCGGCAGGGATGGGCAACCTCTCTTGGCCTCCACCAGTCGAGCTCTTCACCATGCTTTGGCGGGGACATGCAGCCTCTCCTGGCCTCATCCGGTCGAGCCCTTCACCCTGCTTCGGTGGGGACAGGCAGCCTCTGCTGCCCTACGTCAGTCGAGCCCTCCACCATGCTTTGGCGGAGATGTGCATTCTCTCCTGGGTTCCGCCGGTCAAGCCCTTCCCCCTGCTTCAGCAGGGATGGGCAGCCTCTCCTGGCCTCCACTGGTCGAGCCCTTCCCCCTGTTTTAGCGGGGACGGGCAGTTTCTCCTGGCCACCTTTAGTCAAGCCCTTCCCCCTGCTTCAGTGGGGACGGGCAGCCTCTCTTGGCCACTGCCGGTCGAGACCTTCCCCCTGCTTCAGCAGGGACAGGCTGCCTCTCCTGGCCACGGCCGGTCGAGACGTTACCCTGGCTTCGGGGGGACAGGCAGCCTCTCCTGGCCACCGCCGGTCGAGCCCTTCCCCCTGCTTCAGCGGGGACAGGCAGCCTCTCATGGCCACCCCCGGTTGAGCCCCTTCCCCTGCTTCTGAGGGAACAGGCAGCCTCTTCTGGCATCCGCCAGACGAGCCCTTCCCCCTGCTTTGGCAAGGATGGGTGGCCTCTCCTAACCTCAGCTGGTCAAGCCCCTCCCCCTGCTTCAGCGGGGCCTGGCATCCTCTCCTGGCCTCCGCTGGTCGAGCCCCTCCCCCTGCTTTGGCAGGGATGGGCAGCCTCTCCTGGCCTCTGCCACTCGAGCCCCTCCCTTTGCTTTGGCAGGGACGGGCAGCCTCTCCTGGCCTCCGCTGGTCAAGCCCCACCCCCTGCTATGGCAGGGGCGGGCAGCCTCTCCTGGCCTCCGCTGGTCGAAGCCTTCCCCCTGCTTTGGCAGGGATGGACAACCTCTCCTGGCCTCTGCTGGTCGAGCCTTTCCCACTGCTTCGCAGGGGCGGGCATCCACTCCTAGCCTCCACTGGTTGAGACCTTCCTCCTGTTTCGCGGGGATAGGCAGCCTCTCCTGGCCTCCGCTGGTCGAGCCCTTCCTTCTGCTTTGCGGGGACGGGCAGCCTCTCCTGGCCTCTGCCGGTCGAGCCATTCCCCCTGCTAAGGCGAGGACGGGCAGCCTCTTGTAGCCTCCACCGGTCGAGCCCTTCCTCATGCTTCAGTGGGGATTGGCAACCTCTCCTGGCCTCCACCTGTCGAACCGTTCCTCCTGCTTCGGCGGGAATTGGCAGCCTCTCCTGGTCTCCACCGGTTGAGCCCTTCCCCCTGCTTCAGCAGGGATGGGCAGCCTCTCCTGGCCTCTACCCATGAAACCCTTCCTTCTGTTTTGGTAGGAATGGGCAGCTTCTGGCCTCAGCTAGTGAAGCTGTCTCTCCTGCTTTGACGGGGATGGGCAGCCTTTGGCCTCTGCTGGTAGAACCCTTCCACCTGCTTTGGCAGGGATGGGTAGCCTCTACCAGTGGAGCCATTTCATCTGCTTCGGCAGGTATGGGCAGCATCTGGCCTCTGCCGGTTGAGCCCTTCCTCCTGCTTTGGCGGGCATGGGCAGCCTCTGGCCTCTACCGGTGGAACCCTTCCTCCTGCTTTGGCAGGGATGGGCAGACTCAAGATAATATTTGAAATGCGTCAAGCATATGTTTGTTTTGAAATTACCTTAGATGAACCTTGTTAGAATTCCGTACCATTTTATCTCCACACATTTTCCCAATGACTCTTGTGTAGGTAGTGAGCTACATTTAATGAGACATGTTACATTGCAGATATTCTAGGACCAATACTAATGTTCATAACTTGACTTGTTTAAACATTTCCACTATCTTTTCATCTTCATTTATTATCTCAAAATTTGATGTCCAGCATTTTTTGAGGAAGAACAATTCTTCAAGCTTTCTTTACAAGTGCCTTTAAATTGCTCCTATTTTGTTGATTTCTAACATTTTTCTCGTGGGTGGGTGGGTCTTACAGCGGCCCCCCCAAGCTGGTTAGGCTCCTTCGCTCGACACGCCCCCCACCCCTATCAGGAGGGGGAGGCCCTCAAATAAACCTCTGTCCCACCCCGCCCCAACAAGGAAAAATGAAATGATGCCTCTGGTTTTCACATCTTTTCCTATCTTAGGGCACCTTGTAGGAAGCATTGAAGGTCTGGAATTGTATTTTTGTAAGTGTAAATTATGAATTAGGTTTTGAATTCTTAAGAAAAAGTATGTCTTCTGGACAACTAATTTCCATACATTGCTCAAATTTTTGCAATCGAAAACCGAAATCAAAATACAATAAACGAGAGGTTAATTTCTATACCTTAGTATAACAGGCTTGACAACGTTTAGCACTACTCGTTCAAAGATGTTAAAACGCTACTCTTAAATGAATATGTCCAATAAGGATACGTTCGAGGGAAAATCTGGAGAGAATGAAAGAGGCAGAGCAAAAGTTAACGAGACGAAAAGGACACAGAATAATAAACAAAGATTCCTCTCCCCCTCACACTCTTCAACGACACCACGGCTCTATCTGACCCTCTGCTTTGAATCACTTATCCTAAGGTAGTGGTTCCAAAACTTGGCCATACCAAGGACCCCCCACATATGATGAGATCCAGCCAAGGACCCATGCCAATCAAAAGTTGTCATTACCATACCGGGATACCCGGAGCAACGAGATTCACGATAATAACGGTTGGAGCGGTGTAGGATGGGTGTTGTTACGTCGTAATTAATTTGAAATTAAGCTTGTGATACACATAATGATGTAATAAAGATGTGCAAGCTACAGTAGATTCACATCAACCGTGCATCTGATGTCTAGGCCAGTCCCTTACGACGCTCCTGATTGGCTGTTGATAAGCTAATCACAGGGCTGGAAACTCTCAGGTTCTCTCGAGAGTTCACATAGGCAGGATGTACGTTCCACCTCTCCTGAGGGATACTCTTGAAAGACGTATACCTCAGGAGAGGTGGAATATACATCCTGCCTATGTGAAGTCTCGAGAGAACCTGAGAGTTTCCAGCCCTGTGATTGGCTTATCAACAGCCAATCAGGAGCGTCGTAAGGGACTGGCCTAGACATCAGATGCACGGTTGACGTAAATCTACTATAGCTGCTTGCGCACCAAAGTATCGATAACACCGACACTACTAGGATGATAGAGAATCGGTGATATATATTTTCTACTGTATATATTTTTTCTGGAGTTGAAAAAAATATAAATTTTTGTATTGTGTTGCAGACCCCCTAGTGTCTTCTCCTGGGGGTCTGCGGACCACATTTTGGAAACCACTGTCTGAAGACAAAAAATTCAAGAAGTTTGGATGGTTGGTTTCTGTGAACTGGAGTTGCAATAAGTGTGGTCAATGATGACGTAAAATTAAGAGGGGAAAGAGTGGGAAAAGGGAATGAGCCGATAAGTGATGATGATGGCAAAAAAGAAATGACAACAATACAAGTGAAAATAATAATAATTAAAAAAAGATTATATGAAACGGAAGCCAAACGTAAGTCAAATATATGATCTCGTTGTATTATAAGGAAAAAGCTCTGCTTAGCAAATACAAGGATATAACTCAAAACACCATTTTTTTATGAGAGAGAGAGAGAGAGAGAGAGAGAGAGAGAGAGAGAAGAGAGAGAGAGAGAGAGAGACCGTTTCGATCAAATGAATGGTAAGAAAGTATGGAATGCAAAAAGGTCAATAAAAGAATAATAATTTGACAGAAAAAAGGAAAAATAGATGGAGTACTATTTCATGAGAGATTTCTCTTTATTCCTGTGTCAGCTCCAGTGATACGAACAAGCAGAAGACAGACCTTGACACAATGTAAATTTGAAAAAGAAAAACAAATTAGATCGAGAGAAACGACCTAAGAAAACTTAACAAATAAGAGAGGCCAAACAGATTGCGCCCCATTTTTATTTTCTCGACTGATGCTTGTAGTAGATTCAGGAATGCAGTAATTATAGAGGTATCAAACTAATGTCTCACACGTTGAAGATTTTGGAAAGAATAATAGATGGCAGGCTGAGAGAGGAAGTGAGAATACAGAAGGAACAATTGGGATTTATGGAGGAAGCGGCACAACGGATGGAATATTTTACATATGGCAGCTGATGCAGAAATTCAGAGAAAAACAACGAGACCTGCATCTGGTATTCACAGACCTTGAAAAGGCCTATGACAGAGTGCCAAGGCAAGAAATATGGAGATGTTTGAGGGAGAAGATAGTGCCTAAAAAAAATATGTCAGAATTACTCAGGAGATGTACATGAATGTGTATACTAGAGTGAGAAGCAGTGTTGGAAAGACAGATGGATTTGAGATAAGAGTTGGATTACACCAGGGGTCAGCACTTAGCCCCTTCATCCTCAACATCGTGATGGATGTAATGACCAAGGATGTTAGAGAAGCAGTGCCGTGGTGCATATTATATGCAGATGATATTGTGTTGTGTTCAGAGAGGAGGGAGGAGTTGGAGGGGAAGTTGGAGAGGTGGAGAGCAGCACTTGAGGAGAGAGGAATGAGAATAAGCAGATCAAAAACCGAATATATGTGTTCCAGTATTACTGAGGATGATGGAAATAGCATCAAATTGGGTGGGGAAGAAATAGAGAGAGTACAGAAGTTCAAGTACTTGGGGTCCATATTAGAGGATAGTGGAAGCATGGACCAAGAGGTGAGACATCGAATTCAGGCAGGATGGAATAACTGGAGGTCGCATCAGGGGTCCTCTGTGACAAGAAGGTTCCTCTGAAATTGAAGGGAAAGTTTCATGGGACAGTGGTCAGACCAGCAATGTTTTATAGAACAGAAACAGCAAGTATGAGGAAAACAGAGGAGAAGATGGATGTAGCAGAAATGACAATGTTGAGATGGATGTCGGGAGTAACAAGGGAAGATAGGATTAGAAATGAGTATATAAGAGGATCGGAAGCGCCTCAGCGGCGTGGTCGCGGGTTCGATCATCGCGGGCAGGCCATTCCATTGAGGGGTGGGAGATGTGTATTTCTGGTGATAGAAGTTCACTCTTGACGTGGTTCGGAAGTCACGTAAAACCGTTGGTCCCGTTGCTGAATTACCACTGGTTCCATGCAACGTAAAAGCACCATACAAACAATAAGAGGATCGGCAAAGGTAGTTTGAAATACCAAAGAAAATACAGGAGGGAAGGCTTCGATGATGTGGACACCTGTTACGAAGAAAGGAACATCATGTTGGAAGACATACAATGGAAATGGAAGTGCGGGGTAGAAGGAAGAAGGGAAGACCAAGAAAGAGATGGCGTGATTGTGTAGGGGAAGATATGTTAAGACCCCCATACACCGAACGATTGTCTGAACAACTGTCTGTATTGTTCGCAAAAACATTGTGTATGGGCTTGTCTGAATGCAAAAGTGGGCGGAGTTTCGTGTCTGAACGATCTCAGCGGGAATCTGTTACGACCAGGTTGCTGGCTTGCGATCTAAGTCTGCCATACACAGGTCGTTCAATGTCTGGGTTCGTCTGCCAATATAACGCTATCGCGCGCGTCTAGATGATGCCATGTCTTCTCGAGACAAAATCTTTGTTCAGACTGAAATCGGTGCGGAGATCGTTCATATTGTATGAATAGTGTATGGGGGCCTTTATGGAAAGGTATTAACAATCGATGCACAGGACAGAAATCGATGGAGACGACTCGTTCATAACGGTGACCCCATATTAAAATGGGTTAAAGCTGGGAAGAAGAAGAAGAAGAAGATGCTTGTAGTCGACTCCCGCGTAAATCTTTCCTCCGCCTCAACCAATCGCATTCAATGGAGAGCCGAGCCGACTGACTCAGCCGAGGTCTCTCATGAGTCTCATCATTCCATCGGCGACTGCCGTCGAGATCAGTTGTGTAAGACGCCTGGGAGACCCGGCTCGTTTAGCAGGCAGACGAAAGACTGTGTCATTACATTTCCGGACGATAAGTGAAACATTATCGTGTAGATAACAAGTGAGAGAGAAGGACGTACTAAGTGCCAAGAAAACTTGCAAAAAATATTAGAGATAGTTTTATGTGTTTATTTCCTGTAATTTTTTTTTTAATTGTGTCCTGAAACAAGAAGTCGGTGTCAAGTCTGCAAGCAGAGGAGCATCTGTTCAGTACATACCTACATTTCTTTTAAAAGGAATTTTACGCCGTTTTGAGGTAGGTGGGATTTTCCCTTTGATGTTAAAATGTTGCAAAACGGCTTTATGATTTATTCAAGAGGAGGCTGGAGACAGTCTTTTCAATAGCAGTTATAAGAAGAATTCTTTTTGACGGGAGTTATAAATTGTAATTTGCAGATAAAAAAAAAAAACTCAGACTGAGGACCGACGAGAAAGGGAGAAAAAAAAACTTGGTTTCACATTGAGTAAAACCGGTTCGTTTGTGCCAATCAATCACCTCTGTTAGTAAAGCAAATTATGCCTTTGTCTTTAAGCGAAATTGAATAAACGTTTATGTGAATTTGCTTAGATCATGAACAATAATCATTTGCGAAAACACGAAAAGGCGGAGTGATGACTGAAATGCCAAAAGTAAACTTCAAGAATAAGAAATTACAAAAATCTGACTTTCCTTGCGTCTAGTTCAGCTTGCAAACTAGTCATGCAGTTACTGTACTCGCGCAAGTGCAAGTTCATGGTTACTAGTTTCCACAAATTAATTGTGGGAACAGGTGGCCTGACTGATGTCGAGGCAGTCTGGGTAGTTCATGAAATCTCTTTTAAGGTGAACGAAACATTATTTGAAATAGTACCATTCGGTGGAGCGTAAAATATGCTGATAACGTCAGTAATTCAGTCTGTTGTCCTTACGTCAGCACGGGGTCTTACCAAAGACTGTGGTAATGAGTGAAAATGAATAAGAGGCTTATGTGGACCTATCGACTTGGTCTAACCAAAGAAGACAAGGTGGACAAAATGTTTTAAGCATCATCAGTAACCGTGATGAAGAAAACGACCCATATGCACGCTTACAGTGTACCACGACAAGTTAGAAGTAATATGACACCTCACAATAAATATTCCATCATGACAACCCCACATTCAACCTCTTTTCAGCTTGAATGTCACGCATGGTGTCAAATCAATTTACTCTTGCTCACCTGCAAGTATTCGTATATATACTTTTATACCTACAGGATATAAGGTTGATGTGCGTAGTAAACCATTTCATAAACGTCGAAAGTAAACGAAGCACAGCTGTGAGCGACTTCCCCAGCGATTATAAAGCTCCACCTTAGAAAGAAGACTCCAGCAGGTTGAGAAAGAGAATTATAACTAGGAATACGGTCTATTCACTCTCAGTCACCGCTATATGGTTTTTCTATTATTTCAAATAACAATGCATTCCTCATTCATGTTTCAGAGATACAGCATAACATGCATGAACGTTATAATCTCATCAACAGTTTATAAACAGCCCTTGATAAATCCTGTAGAGCCTATCTTGTCTAATGGTTTGGGTGGAAGTGATTCAAAACTTCATTTTTTTTTCTTGTATGTCTGACACTCTTACAATAATGTTTTCATTTACCTTGCAAGTAAGTCAAAGAACCATACCGTTCCCACCTTTGCTTCAGCATTCGTCAGTACCTCCCAAGTAATTTCACATGAAAAATTTCAATTTTTCTTCGTCAGTTATCCAGAGATGGTGACCATACAATGGTCGTCATTCAAAAGATTCATTTATCTTTCTTAGTTCCTCTTCATATGTGAGTTCTGTTGGCCCTTTTCCATGGATTCCGAATAGGGTTCCCTTCATTCTCATTAGCACAATTTTGAAACTAACCCTTTCACCCATTGGACGAGTGGTTTGCGAGTTCGATTCCCCGCTCTGCCAACGTGGAATCAGAGGAATTTGTTTCTGGTGATCAGAAATTCATTTCTCGATACAATGTGGTTCGGATCCCACAGTAAGCTGTAGGTACCGTTGCTAGGTAACCAATTGGTCCCTAGCCACGTGAAAATATCTAATCCTTCGGGCCAGCCCTAGGAGAGCTGTTAATCAGCTCAGTGGTCTGGTTAAACTAAGATATACTTGACTTTTTGCTATCTCGCGATAATTATTTATTTCTATTATGCTTTCGTTTAAGATATTTGAGATCTACAGAAAATTTTACAACACCTTGTAACGTCTCTGGAATGCAGTTTTCAGAAAAATAACATTTTAAAATAACCTTTTTCTGCCACGGCTTCCCCCAGTTCAGTATATGCCTTTCTATTCCGGCCGTTAAACACGGAATAACTCCAGAAGGTGCTACCCTTCCAGTTCCTAGCAAGTCTTTTGGGATGAGGTTGCTAGCTTCCTTCACTTCTCCAACCCTGCTGCGAGCCACCACAGTCGAATCACTACCACTGTCAGGCATCAAAGTCGACTAATTACCAAGTAAACTATCTAGAATAACAGCTACTGGATCACGCATATTATTAAGTATAGTCATTTGTTCGTAACCTTGGAATCATTTTTGAATAACGATCTGGAGTGGATGAGGCATTTTGCCGAAATATTCTTAGCTCATTTCCATGGAACGTTTACACAAAACAATGCCCTTCTGACGGCGTTCATAATTAGACAAATAGTCTAAAATCAGTATATTTTCTTGAGCCTGAATTTCACCTTTTGTAACTCATTCCAAAATAAAACAGTTTTCGATTAAGCCATCCTTGTACTAAGCACTGGCTCTTCTTGTTCGAGGACAGCCCGTGATATCAATATAATAACAGAAAGGATATCGTCTGCCCAAGTATTTACTTTTTTTCTTTCGATATTTACAAAATCAAACTACTAATCTTTAGCTAACATAACAAAAATAGTTTCAGATCTCATCAAATCATCTGGCTAAGTTTTATTTCTCCTAGAGCAGTGGTTCCCAACTGGTGGTCCATGGTGACTTTTTGGGTGGTCCATAGGATTTCCACTGTATTTGGTAAGAATACCCTACCGTGCGATAATTTGGGCTTGAGAATCTGGCAACGCTGAGCCAGACGCTGAGACGCCAGGAAAGTCTGTTTTTAAAACATATTAAATTGTTAGTCTGGTTGCAGGTAAAAATGAATGAATATAATTTGAAAGGAAAGTATTTACTAGTTGTATACTCATGTATAATTTGAAAATTATGTTTGTTAGAAATAGATTTTAGGGCTAAAGGTTACACAGCTGTTCCTCTTCCAGGGAATTGTGTTTTTAAGAAATATTAAAATGTTAGCTGGCTATTCTTTTGTGTAATTTCTCGGAATTATTTTGAATAAATGAATTTCAAACCCAAACGCTAGAGCCACATTTTGAGTACCTAAATAAAGAAAGAAAGAAGAAGAAAATAACAATTCTGGAAAGCGACCACGCGATGGAAGCAGCAGAACTTTTCCGGCCAGTGCTTCTGGTCAAGGGAATTTCTGTCGAGCGCCTGGTAATGGTGCCTGGGGTTGGCCCTGGGTTGGATATCCTCTATGTGGGGGTGGGCCGGATGACGACTAAGGTTTGAGGGAAGGAGGGAGAAGACGGGGAAGGGGCGGTGGCGATATTGAGGAGTCGGTGGTGGAAGAGGCTAACAATCCCGTTATTTGATCACACACGGTGCTTCTTTGGTCAGCTTGAGGGGGAACTTCGATAGGCGTCGCTGCTTTGTGATTCCACGACTGCTATAGGCCTCTCTGGCAGTCTTGGTTACCTGCCTTTCGCTGATGAATTCGTCAAATACGAAACGGTCTTTTTTGTTATTATTTTTATTGGTAGAGAGAGTTCCACACTCTTATTTCATATTTTATGCCATATCTTGCCATAACTGTGAGTCTGCTTTCATATCATAGATGAGTGTAGTGCGCGTGACATTTAACGTTATCCGGGTGCATGCGTCATTTCATGGTTTAGATGTGTAATTTCATATTCACCGTGTGTGTTTGTGTGTGTGTTTTTATGTCATTTCATGTTTATGCATCATTTCAAGTTTCAGAGTGTATGAATTTCATTCAAGTTCCCTCTTTTTCGAACTTTATGACTGCAGAATACAGCTACAGTAAGGTAGTTCGTAACTCTTACTGCATGCGTCTATCAAGTGAGACGCATTTTGCAACTGAGTAAAATGACACATAAATGACATGTAAACATCTCATTTCGTAAGGAAGTAGTGGTTTCTGTTAGTCTTTATTATTATTATTATTATTATTATTATTATTATTATTATTATTATTATATTATTACATTATTATCTTTATTATTATTATTATTATTATTATTATTATTATTATTATTATTATTATTATTATTTGCCACCGAAAAGAAAATGCCAAAACATATCCGTACAGAGTAATTCACTGAAGATGAGACTAAATCGAGAAATACGTTTATGTAACATATTTTTTGGTCATTTCCTCGGAATTCTGTTATGTTTTCCCGGACGTAACGCATTTTTGTGGTCATGCTCTTTCTTTTTCTTATATTTTTTTTTTAAAGTTTTATCGAGAAGAACGACTGCAATTCACCTACAGTCGGTAGAATGCGGCCAAATCCCGTTTTCAGAGTAATAGCGAAGTGAACCGAGTTTTATTTCTGCGAACTGTGCTAATTCGAAAAACTGTTATTACTACTGTCCACTCTTTATGATATATATATATATATATATATATATATATATATATATATATATATATATATATATATATATATATACTTGTAAGTGCATATAATTTATTACTCTGGGAAAATCAGCAACGTAATTAGTTTTAATATATCAAGACGACTTTGAACACCGTTTTCCTGACTCGTCTCTTTTCTCGGGTGAAACATTAGAGAACATTAGCGGATTTAGAGAGAGAGAGAGAGAGAGAACTGGGGGAAGGGGAGGCCTTTTTGTAAACGGGAGGCGCGCGCTTGTGTGTGCGTGTTTATTGTAAAATCGAGCCAAAGCAAGCACATGGGAACGTGCCCAGACAAAAGCAGCTTGGAGAACTTCGAAACTTCTCGGTAAACATAGCCGACTAACACCTGTTGCTTTGAGTCAATTAACAGCCGAAAAGAAAACAGTTTCACATCAGGAACACCTTGATGCATGCACGGAGACAGAGCATCGGCAATGAGCGGAAAGCAGCCTTAGGCAATCGGAAGTAGCTTGGAATAACAGCCAAAATCCACTGACTGACTACTTCGGCCTAGCAGCTGCTCCTAGTAAAAGAAAAAAAAATGAACTGGAAGGAGTTTCCTCTGTTGGTTGGTGAGTCCAGAAGTTCACAACAGGCCTCATACTTCCTTTCACTCTTCACCACACTTGAGGGCCACTTAGGGCAAGGGCACTTGATGGCATAAGCCCACTTAGTCTAAACTGTAAACCAACTACCGAGCTTACCCTTCGTGACTCCGGATGCGTAACTTAATACTTCGCTCACAACCGAGTACACCGACGTTCCATCATCGGACGAAGAAGCAGCAATATACCAAGAGCTAATTGCGCTTCTTACACAGTAAAACAGGTACCTGGATACACGGAGTCGTCTGCTAAAGGTCGAGGACTAATTGGAGACAGAAGAAAAACTATCTGTCGCGAGTGATCGGTTTCTCTACTAAAATGTATACCGTCATAATTAACATAATTAAAAAACGTAAGTGATATAATCTCCACCAATATATATTAGATTTCCTCTCTCTCTCTCTCTCTCTCTCTCTCTCTCTCTCTCTCTCTCTCTGCTACATTCGCACATGAACAAGAATGTAAACATTTCCAACCTGACAACTACACTCAAAAGACAATATATGAGAGAGAGAAAAATCTAAAATGATGGCATAAAGAATCCTCATGGCCAAATTTTAACTTGAAACCGAAAGAATGATTACTATAGTAGATTCACATCAACCATGCATTTGATGTCTAGGCCCCTGTGATTGGCTGTTGATAAGCTAATCACAGGGCTGGAAACTCTCAGTCTCTCGAGAGAGTTCACAAAGGAAGGATGTATGTTCCACCTCTCCGGAAAGATGTATACCTCAGGAGAGGTGGAACATAGATCCTACTTAAGAGAACTCTCGAGAGTTTCCAGCCCTCTGATTGGTTTATCAACAGCCAATCAGGAGCGTCGTAAGGAACTGGCCTAGACATCAAATGCACGGTTGATGTAAATCTACTATAGCAAACATGATATTAACCGAAATTCTTGCCATGATATAAGCAAAGTTTTTTTCTTTCTTTTATTTAGCGCGACCGAAATCCTTTGAATATCCCAGACTTTACAAAAGCTGTCATTTTGGTTCTTTTCAGGGAAGGCCGAAATTTAAAGAGGAAAAGCTGTTACTGTTTGCTCTCTATTGCTTTTGAGAATCTATTCAAATCGGAGAAACTCACTTCCTTTGTTACTTTGAGAACAAGTTGGCCTTGTGCCAGTACGGACTATTTCTTGAATGGGCAGTCCAAAATTATATATATATATATATATATATATATATATATATATATATATATATATATATATATATATATATATATAATATATATATATATATATATATATATATATATATATATATATATATATTATATATATATATATATATATATATATATATATTATATATATGTATGTGAAAAATTAGCGTTTACCTTTGTCACCTTAAATGGGGTAAGCCTAAACATGTTGAATTTCCGGTTCTCTACATGGTTGCTCAGTCACAGTTTAACTCAATAGCAAATACTGGTCAACAGCGTCACACTTGAACTTCGACGGAAACCCACCCAAGTCGTTCCTCCAGCCTGAGATTGGCCTTCGATATATATATATATATATATATATATATATATATATATATATATATATATATATATATATATATACGTGTATACGTTTTATTTTTCATAATAAAAGACTATGTAGACTAATATCAACAGATTAAAAGGAGTCGATTTACTTCTGAAATAAGCAATCTCGAGTCAGCAAAAGGAGAGAGAGAGAGAAGGTATAAAAGAAAGAAGAGAAGAAAGTTCCCGTTGACCGCTAACTTCCGTCCAGCCGTGACCCTTCGTAACTACACGTACAAAACAGTACTTTACATGTACGCACGGACGCACACTAAATGTGCGTTGAAAAAAAAAAAGACTGTGAATAATTTCTGACAAAGTAACTGAAGCGTTGCACGCATATGATGACAGACGTGCAGTCAAGACTACGTACCATTTTGCTAGCAGGATTTCACGTCATGTGGCGAAGATTGTTAAAAGATGTGGAATTCTTTTGAAATATGGAACTGAAAAAGTCATTTTACACACCCATACATCTCTCGCTCTTTCACTCTATTGCATGTACTACATAGCTCGATGTAGTATTACTGGTGACGGTGTGTGTCAAGTGAAATTAGACTATATTACCGTATCTCTTCCTAGCCAACGACCGTCGCACTGTGGCCTCTAGTAGTATGCATCGCTCGGATATATCGGTAGTTGTCACGGGGTATTCAAGATCATTTTACGTAGAACCAGAACAGATCAGACTTGGAATCTTTCTCTGTCTAGCAGATGTGTTCACAACTAAGCCATTTCTCTCTAAGGAGGTCCTTTGGATTTTGACTAAACTCAACTGTCTTCCACGATGCCATGAACCATTGTATGGAACTATCGGCAACTATCATCATCAACATTGCAAATCATCTGCTGCAACAAGCAGGCAAGAATCTGTTCGCTAGTCTTACCTTTGCATGACATAGAAAGGTGTCAATGTGTACCTCGAGTCACGTTGGATTCAGCTACACGCTAATTTAAGGTTACCTCTGTACAATTTGTATACGGTGTCTGTCTGTCTGTCTCTCTCTGTCGGTCTTTGAGTACAGTAATGACCTCGATTCTATTCTGGCCATTCGAAATACACACTCGCCTCGGGAAAGGTTCGAACTCTTTCGGTACTATTGTTAAATTCCATCTTGAATAACGCTCCTGTACAGTTATTCCGTAAACTGGGTCTTGTGGTGAGAGATGAAAAGGAATGAAAGTTTAATGCTAGAAGTGAACAAGCATCCACCAGGGTGTCTAGGCGGACGCTTTTCTTGGATGACTTAAAAGTATAAGGCATACCTGAACTTTATATAAGAAGATAAAATAACGACGAGCATTTAGTCCTTTCATCTCGCAACAAGACTAAATACTTTCCACATTTCCATCACTGTCATCAAAACCATTTGTCTGATAAAATATAAAAAATATAAAAACTAAAATACTCAATTTAATCGAAAACCATTGTGAACTCAAAAAATTAAAATCTGGCGCCCTATTTCCTGCGTATTGAGTTGGCTGACAAAGAGGCAGTCACTTACTCCAAAACGTATTGTAATTAACATCTAGCGTGACTGTATATATATGTATCTGTGTATAATATATATATATATATATATATATATATTATACATATTATATATATATATATATAGATAGTGATATAGATAGAGAGAGCGAGAGAGAGAGAGAGAGAGAGAGAGATGAAACACTCACCAGAAAATACGAGGGAATTGACCAGCGGAGCGAGAGTGTTTAAAAAGACCTCACGATCTGCCCCACATTCTCGACGCAATAATGGAGACGAGAAGATGATGCAGGTCGTCAACAAAAACGTCTCCGAGCCTCCATTGCTATCTCTCGTCATCTCCTCAGCTCCTGTGCGAGTGTGCGTAGCCCACGGTCCCAGGCAAGGGGTTGGTTGGAGGGCGCTGGCCTCTACGAGTTTGGAAAGCAGAAACAAGTAAGCTGTGAAAGTCGTAGAAGTAAAGAGGCGTCATATACTAACCACGAGCTAAAACAATAGTTCGCGTTCAATCATTGACATCAATGAAGAGGTATTAGCAAGACTTCGTTTACGTAGAATTTTACAAATTGCGTTCTACAACCCGGCTTAGCCAGAGGTTCCCTTCACAGAGAAATTCACAGATTTCAAGAGCTTCCATTGGCAAGTTTATAAGATTACAATCACGATTTGAGACTCATCTGGGATGAAGTTGAATTAAGTTAAATTGGCCTTCCCGAGTAAATTTTTGAATGTAGTCTTTCTTTTGCAGTTTTGTTTTTCAGTCCATAAGTCGTTAAATTACAAAGAAAAGCGGCAATCCTTGAAATACACACACAGGGAGGTCTTTATAAATGAATGAATTTAATCAATTAAAAAAATCATAAACATTGAAAGAAAAGGGGCAGAATAGGTGACTGATAATCATAATTTACGACTAATCCAATAAACTGGTATTATTCAAACCTTGCCCAAAACTTCTCTTTGGTATAACGGTGATATTTGCATAGATATATATGGATATTAGATCCTTATGAAGTCTTTTCACCAAATATAAAACGCTTTTATAGATTAAGCCTAAAAGAAAAAAAAATTAGCTTTTTATAACTCAATGTGTGGAACAGAAACCGAGAACCACAAAATATATCCACATAACGTCATATTTCATCGAAGTAGTTACAATCCGAATCGGGAACTGGTTGCGCTGATGTATAAGCTCACTATCTGCTTGACATGGAGACATGGCCTCTGTGCGCAGAAAAATCGGACTAACCTGTTTTATGCCATCAGCCACTTGACTTTTTATATGGAAGACTTGCTATAGTGAAAGTAAATTTTAGTAATGTCACCATCGTCATCATCATGAAATTATTAATCCTAAATTATTATCAATGCTATTAGCATTATCATCATCAGGATGATAATTAACACTAAAATAATTATCCAATCAAATCTAACATGA